>NC_141874.1:392432743-392584806 GCF_056163025.1 Triticum urartu | reverse complement strand
ATGTCTGTACTCAGATATTGTTGCTTCCGCTGACTCGTATATGGTCAAGCTCTAGTATTCGAGCCCTCGAGGCCCCTGGCTTGTAATATGATGCTTGTATGACTTGTTTTATTTGTAGAGTTGTGTTATGATATCTTCCCGTGAGTCCCTGATCTTGATCGTACACGTTTGTGTGTATGATTAGTGTACGGTCGAATCGGGGGCGTCACAGCGAACTCCACCCCTCGACCCCATTTTGTCCGGCCCCATCCGTTTGGGGTAAAAGGGACAAACCAGGCGGCCCAGCGTGCGACGGCCCGAACCCATCTGGTCTGTTTTGTGTCCGGACGGACCCATTTCGAGCGCAAACATGCGCCGGGTTTGGGTCGCGGCGGACAGCGAACGGACGCTTCGAACGTCCACGTCGGGGCCGCGTGGTAGGCCGCCACCTACCTCCCACCCGCCAACATCAATGGCACAGGCGGGTGGCCCCACCTGTCATCCGCCCAGCGAACGGTCGCCGTCCTTCTTAAATGGGAAGCCGTGGATCGGTCGTCGTCCACACTTCCCACTCCGGCCCTCTCTTCCCCCTCGAAACCCGACACTCTCGAAACCCTAGCCACTCCTCGTCCTCGACCTCGCCGGCCGGCCGCAGCCATTGGGCTTTGGAACTACGGCCGCAAGGGGAAGCACGACCGCGAGGCCGGCTCCTCCTTGGGACGCCACCGTAGCTCCGTCAAGGAGGAGCCCGCATCACCACCGCGCTCCTCCAATCGAGCCCCCGCTCCCGCCCCCTTCACCATCGCCCCTAGGGCCGTCGGCAAGCGCGGCCAGTGGTACCTGGCCGTGGACGTGTGCTGGCGGTACTGGGAGACAAGGACGCCGGTCCCATGGAGCGACGTGCACCTCCCAACAATTGACACATCTTCATGGACCGGGTCCCGATCCCGCCGGTGCCGACGAGAGGCCGTGTGCGGCGCGATGAGATCAAGCGCCGCCGTCGCCTCCTCCCCGACGACATCTACTACGACGAGAGGTATGCCCCCGACTCCGTGTTGTGGTACACGTGGCTCTAGGACAAGCACGACATGCAACGCGCGTCCTAGTTCGCCGGCACGGTGTCGAGGCCGCGTCGGCTACGTCGGGAGGTGCACGGGCGTACGCGAGTGCGCGGCCTCACGCCCACGCCGTCGCCTTCCCCGTCTCCGTCACCACCTCCACCTCCTCGCATGACAGCGGAGGAGGAGGCCCGTCTCATGGCGCGTGTCATGGAGGACTCCATGCGCACGCACGACGAGCGCCAATGGGAGGGCCTCAAGGAGATGACGGCCCTCTCCGCGGCCGGCGACGTCGCCATCCCTGAGCTGGAGATGATACCGAAGAAGGTGATGGAGGAGCCGTTGATAGCCGCCTTCCACCCGGACCTGATGGGCCAGGGGTGGACCTGGTCGTGCATGGCGGGACAGATGGCCGACGCCGTGGGGGCATTAACTGGTGCCCCACGCCGCTGCAGTCGCCGGAGCGGGACGCCTCGCCTTGGGAGGAGGTGATGCAGGCATCGACCACCTTCCAGCCCGCCGCCCTCTAGTGCCATTCATCTCCACATCCAGCCTAGCACCTCCCCGACACGCAAGCACAGTGCCACGCCTCGCCATGTACGGCTCAAATCTGCAGCACGGGTCCTCCACTGCAGGCTCAGAGCGACCCAGATCGGTCCTGCAGCCTGCAGATCTACCGCCTCCGACAAGCCGGAGCCTTCGCACGCATGCCGAACTGCACACAACCTTCCCCGTGGAAACTGGCGGCCGGCACTCCACTTCCGCGAGCACTTGCCATGGCAGACTGCCCCGACGTCACCGTCCAGCCGCCCCAGCACATCCGCATATGGGCACATCCGCATCGCCAAGCCGCTCACTCGCGCCGAGCACAAGCACGCCCCGACGCTGCCTCCCCAGATGCGTGGCCCAGGGCCCGCCGGAAACCCAGATCGGACCCGGCCCCTGCAACCCTCGCACCGCCGCGGCGCGCTGGACCATCTCGCGCTGCACAAGGGCCTCGCCGCACCTCCTTGCGTCCCCGCGTGGCCGCGTCGCACCTCCTCACGGCCATGGGTCCGCCGCGCCGCGCGGCCTCACGCCACTGCACACGATGCACTGGCGCAGAACTCCTCGAGCCAGGAACTTGCGCCCCACCGCCGCCTTCCTTGGGGCCGGCCCGGGCTTCGCCAGAGGCACCCTCTCGCGGCGGCAAGACGGGCAGGGGGAGGGGAAAGAAGGTGGCGGCTCCTCTCGATAGCCGGTGTGAACATTTAGAAGCGACTTGGTAAAGCTCGCGTCGGAGTTGCCCGTAGAGTAAAGGTGAAAAAGGCGACTGAAGGCTGATGCGGAGGGAGGAGAGGTAGTGTAGCGTGAGCTCGTGTGTGCTAGCATGATGCAGAGAAAATATCCGGTGCTACCAAGCTTTAGGTGCTACTGTGATACAAGCTTCTCGGCCGTCGGATTCTTGGATCTGGTGGCTCTCAATAACTCTACAATATTTGCAAAAAAAACCTACAAGGAGTCCAAAATTCACGCATAGGTCTAGCAGATCCAACAGCTCACGAATGTCATTAAATATAAGAATCCAACGGCCCAGATGCCCGTATCATGGTAGCATTTAAGCCTTCGTAGCACCATGATGCACGCAGCACATACTGCCACCGCTGCTGTTAGAGAAAAGAAAAGGAAAAGGGAGTGAGCAGGAAATGCCCCGCGATTCGCGCGGGACTTCTGCGCGAGCTGCAGTCTCCAGTCGCATCGTTGCTGGCCGTACCGGCCCCACACGTAGGTGGGCCAACTCGCGTACTGTTTCTCAGATGCACACTCGCGCTCCCCGGCCTAAAGCAATGGATGCACACTCGCGCTCCGATCCTTCATTGTGCACTTCACTCTACATTTTCCTCCAAATTGCAATATTCTGTTGGTCAGCAAGGAGCAGTGGTGGTAAGTGTGGAAGGAGTGGAATTCGTTGATTTTTTACCACAAGAACTTGACGGAAAAATAGGTGCCGGATCAAATCAAGAATGATCTCATTAATTGGACGTTGGCCGGCAAACATAAGGTGGCCTTAATGATTCACAGACCTAGGAAATCAGATTAATATTTGTGCTGTTGGTAGGCTAGTAATGAGGTTCAGATTGTAATTAGGTGGCTGGATACTAGCTTTGTATCCTGGGTAACTTGCTAGTTGCTATACCACTATAAAACTCTTCTCTAATTTCAATGAAATGCTGCATCATAGTCTTTTTGTCAAAAAAAAAAGCAAGGAGCAAGACCTGCCTTTCCTTGGCTGTAATTTTGTTTCACCGAAACTACTAGCGTTCACGACCGAATTTGAATTATTTGACGGTGAGAAATGCAATATTATTGTTTTGCCTCTGTGCAACTTATCCCCCCACTCCCGTGGCACAAGAAAAAAAAATTCAAGGCAAGCCAACAATGAAGATCAGAACATATTTTCAATTAAAAAGGTTGTATAGCCTTATCCTCTATAACACTAATCTCTCTAATTTTAAAAACCACACATTTAATTGGGGCGATGATAGGCGCCGATGCATTGGCCCAATCATCCCGCCGATCGGCTGCTAGCCACCTGATCTAGAAAACGAGAACCGTCAGATCTCAGCGTTGTCTTCCTCCGTTCTCTGTCTTTCTTCTTACTCCTGCACGCATAGGGAACAGAAAAAAAAACAAAAAGGGGATCCACACGCTCCCCACAGGCACGCCACGACTCCCTCCTCGTCGTCGTTGTGGTCGTGCCCAACGAGCTCTGGCGAGGTCCCACCCCACTGCCACCATTGATTTCAGGCGCAATTCACAATGGATGCAGCTCTAAAAACGGTCAAATCCGGTGCGGGCGCCCTGATTGCTACATCCCCAGCGTAACCCCAGCCTCCGGCTTGTTGCGGTCGTCGGCTTGCACCGTCATGCTCAGCAAAAAAATCTAAAAAATCATCAAATGCTCAGTGGTCTGTTGAAGCAAATCATTATAATGTTCCAGCAAAAACAGACATTGTTTTCAGCAAAATCAAGCTCAACACGGATAACTTCAGTGATTGATTCCTAGCAAACCAAAATGCTAGTTCTAGCAAAAATAAATGATGGTTCCAGCAAATAACTCAGTAGGGAGACTCCCATCGGTTTCGATTATAGCACAAAAGAAGGATTGTACCAAAAAGAAAAGCTAGTTCCAGCAAAAACACGCGCTGGCGGCGAGGGCGCGTCTGGTTCCAGCTAATCGCATAGCCGATGGCAGCAAAAACTGATGTCGGTTCCAGCAAATGGATGACCGGTTACAACAAAGAAGGTCGTTCACAGCCCGCTGTCTGTCTCCCGGTGTGAAGACCTTTCGGTGGTTGAAGCAGCTGGGGGCACCGGTTCCAGCTCTGGGATGTCGGGTTGCAACAAAAAGGCCATTGCTGTCATGGGTTTCCAGCACTTGTCGTCATCGTCACCAGCGCTAGCGGGTACTGATTGTGGCACTTGTCACCATCGACAGAAAACGGATGCAGAGATGGTGGATGGTGGCGCTCCCATGGTCGGAGACCCGCGACGGCCGCTGTTGCGCGGCGTCGTCTGTCGACCGCTGCCGCACCCTATGGGTGAAGAAGCAGAGAGCGAGCATAGGTAGCGAAGTGCGCGGTCAGGATAGGATTGAGGATGGATGGGCGAGGGAGATGGAATGTGTGGTGAGGAAAATGAAGGAGATGGATAAGGCAATGCTCGCTCGTTGTGAAACGGTGCGTGGGGCCCATAGGCAGTGCATGTGTGGGAGCCGACCGGCACAAGCTTGAGCCGGTCCACCGACTTGAAGCGTTTTCCATTTAATCGACGTCTTTAATTAGAATTGGATCGTCTGATTTTGATCAGGTCAACAATTTCTCAAAACCCTCTCATTCAATTTTCTTATACTATACACTATGCTTCCTAATTTTTAAGGCCTCACAATTAATCGAGCTTTTTAATTTAGAATTGGACTAACCGATTTTGATCGGGTCAACACTTTCTCAAGCTCTTCCATTCAATTCTTTTAATTCACTGTGTTCGTTAAGTTTGAAGCTCTTTCATTCAATTGAGCTATTCAATTTTGGATTTAGTTTATGATTTTGGTTGGGCCAATGACTTTTTAAATCAATCAGTAGCAACCGGTCTGTAAAAACATATTAATCCCGCACACCCTCCCACCATTGGCGAAAAAGAAGGGCCGCCATGTGATATTGTAGCACTAATATAGTAGTACATGCAACCACCGACACACAATTTCTCCACATGAATATACGTTGCTTAGCGGATAACACATAATCACACCACGAAAGACCCTCCAAATAACCACGTTATAATTAAAAATAAAACACACTTTATCATCTCCCCTCTTATCAAACTAAATATTCCATCGGTCAAAACATAAGGGGTATTAGTTTTATAGAAAGTCAAATTTCTTTAGCTTTGACCAGGTTCAGAGCAAAAATATCGACATTCACAATATTAAACAAAAAAGATATGGAAATTCAATTTATGTTGAATATAAAAATACCGTATCGATACTGACTTGAGGTATTGCTCTCTTGCAAATATTTTTAATTAATGAAAATATAAAAATACTGACTTGATATTATGGATTTTGGTATATTTCTCTACAAATTTGATCAAACTTAAAAGGTTTGATTTTTAAAAAAAGTAATGCATCTTATATTTTGAAACGGAGTGATTAGTTTTTTCTTTTTTGAGAAACCCAACAACACCAATAACATAGCAAAGCGCGTCTAACCCTTCTAGTCTCAAATTAATTGTCAGCCTTGCTATTTGACAATCCATCCAAGCCCAAACCCTGAACTAGTTTAATACTATGTGTGTATTAATCCATCTCTAGCCATCGGCACAGCTTAAAAAATCCGAGCAACCAACTACCTCGAACTTTGTTAAGCGAAAGAACGACCAGTAATGGATCGGTTCTGCTACGTCGCAGTCTGCTAAGCATGCATGCACTACGATGCTTTGTCCTGCAACATGTTATGCCATCATTTGCAAACTGTTCAAAAGAATTGCGTAAGGGCATATGCAAAGTGGATCTCAAACCGCCCGCATTAGTCCGGACCTGAACGTTTTTCGCCATCTAACACGGGACTGCAGCAATGTGCGAACGTCCGAACACACTTTTTCGGCAAACTCGAAGCAAACCGGGACGGAAGGTGTGGAGGTGTTGCAGGGGTCCGAATATAAGCCACGTAAGACTTTTACACCCCAGGCCACTCAAATCTCTCTCTCGGTCGCATTCTCTTCCACTCCGCCCTGGCCCCCCCTTGATTTGCGTTTGTGGCCTCCGACGATGATGATGCGGCCGTACTACCTCTTCGGCCGCCACCCAGGCATTGCGGGACATCCGCAACCATCACCAACGCGCCCGCTCCCCTTGTACTATGGTGTCATCCACTTAGGATCCCTCCCCAGCCAGGTACCTCCGCCCCAGTTGTCGACGATGTCCATGACGATCACCACACCTGACAGGTGTTCAGCCAAATGTCATTGAGCTTTTTTCGAATTTCATGTCTTTTTTAGAGTACGAAGGAGGACGGAGTACTCGAGCATGGACGATGAGTTCTCGTGTGATGCGTGGTTGGCTGTATCGTGGATTTCGTAGGCAGGAGCAGAAGGAGGCTCTTCTGTCAGTGCATGCATAATTCATTTCACGCGCGAAAGCACACCGCATCCTGCGACATGCACATCATCCATGAACACAATGTCAAAGTCGTTATCGTATCGATGGTACAACATCCGGACCACCGTCACCAAGTTTTGTGGCGTGGTTGATCGGCTGGAGGCAAGGTGGCCATTGCGTGCGGTAGCCGTGGAGATCATAAGTTTTGCTTCTTGCTCAACTTGTTGATTGAATAGTTCATTCACTCAATGTTGCTCTACACATTATACAGCCTGTAAACGTTGTTGTGAAGTACCACAGGATAGAGGGATGACTATTTACGCACATAAACTATTGGATGAAACTGAAGGAGCAGTATGTGTGGGATGACATGATCATCCATTCATGAAAACTTTTGAACATATGATTAATCTTGTCGAATTTCAACTTATTGAATTTAACTAATTTAAATCTAATAATCATTAAGGAAAATAACCAGTAGGATGGAAAAAACTAGACATGGAACAATCAATAGAAACTAAATTACATTAAATTTGTATGCTGCCAGCCATAGATCGAAAATTACACCGAAGCAATAGTAAAAGAAATATATGCCTGCAAACGTCTTCGCCATACCAAGCTTAAAAAACCGTAATAGTTACTCGCCTCTTCAAATAGGATATGGAATCAATGAAGCAATATGGGCTGGACCATCACTCCACACCACACAGACTTGCAATCCATCACTACCAGTGTAAAGAGTAGGAAAAATTGAATAATGCCGCAAAACATCACGAAAAAACATGTCGAAGTAGCTGCAACAATAGCCGGCCAATTGCTCTCTTTGCCACATACACCCACTGAGAAGATCCGAAGAGCCAATAGAACTGGCGAAACAAACTCTCATATGCACTTCGTCAATGCTGGTGTGAATGTCGTCGAAGTAAGGAGAGACCAGAGTCACCTTATTCAAATATACCATTTTCGGTGCCACCTCATCAATGCCGCCAAAGAAACAAAACCAAAGAAAAAGAACATGAAACGAATGGGTCCCATTCTCTTGCCACCGCCGAGGCAGCTAGACAGGGGAGAGGAGGGGTACTGACAAGAGAAGGGCCGTCACAGATACCTTTGATGACAACAACTAGGGCCAACGTAGTACTAATTTGACTGTACTAATAGCAACTCTTTAAGACGATAATTCAATTTAGAGCTAGGACTCATGTACACACGATGAACAGTAAAATCAAAACAAAAGGTACAAAAACCATAAAAATCCGAAACTTTTTTCATTCAAGATGCTTCAATGCATGAGGTATATATGTGCAAAAATTCGTGGGTAAACGATATTCAAGGAGCTTGCGGCAAAAAGGATAAAATTGGTTATGACTTGTACGTTTTTTCAAACTTCCTCACATCCCCAAAATTTATCTTTTTCCACGAGCTCCTCAAATGTCCAAACTCCACCTAATTTTGGCACGGGCATCACACATTTGACCATCTTGCACCATAAGTTTTTTTGCTATTTTAAATATTTTTATTGTTCACACCTGGGAGCATCTGGACCTCGGTGCAGAATCGCCGCGTCCCTTGTTAAGAACTCTCGTTTAAGACAGAGGGGGAAGGTGGAGACACGGGAGGGAGGACAGTGAATCACACGCTGGTGCATTAATACTTGTGCAAATACCTACATTTTAACGCTTCTTTTTTTGTGAAAATACATTTATAATGCTAGTTGGGGTACAATGCAGATCACACCAAATTGTCTAGATCTTTGAGATATAGCTGTGATTGGTGTGATTGTCTAGATTTTTTTTATGATTTGAAGATTACTCACCACGCCTGTTGCGCGATAAGATTAAGATTATTTAGATAGTACTAGGAAATGTTGATGGGGAATGATACATGGGAAACAAATAATTTCCTACGCTCATCAAGATCAATCTAGGAGATGCACATCTACGAGAGGAGAGATTGGATCTACATACCCTTGTAGATCGCTAAGCGGAAGCGTTAAGAAACACAGTTGATGTAGTCGAACATCTTCGTGATCCAATCACGATCCGTCCACGAACTCCCGATCAAGTGCCGAATGGACGACACCTCCGAGTTTAGCACACATGCGGCTCATAGGCGTCCTCTCCTTCTTGATCCAGCAAGCGAGAGAGAGAGGGGTTAGATGATCGAGACCAACACGACGACATGGTGATGGTGGTGGAAGCGGAATTTCGACAGGGCTTCGCCAAGGGCGTACTGGTGAAACGTGAGAGGAGTTGGGAGAGGTAAAGGGCAAGGGTCGAAGGGTGCCTTCCCCTAACGCCTCTCCACCTTTATATAGGCGTGGAGGGGGCTGGTGGCTTGCCCCCCAAGGCCCTAGGTTCATTGGCCAAAGGGGGAGGAAGGAAATCCCACCTTTCCTTCCCCACCGATCGCTATCCCCCCTTTTAGGGATCCTGATCTTATCCCCTTGGGATATGATACTATTCCTTTTAAGGGAGGATCTTGGTGCGCCTAGACCAGGGTTGTGGGGACATTCCCCAGTACCCACGTTCATGTGGGTTCCCCATGCAGGTGGGCCCCACTCGGGAACCTTCTAGAACCTTCCTGGTACAATACCGAAAAAACTCGAACTTTTTCCGGAACCCTGATAACAATTTTCCATATATGAATCTTTACCTTCGGACTATTACGAAACTCCTCGTGATGTCCCGGATCCATCCAGGACTCCAAACAACCTTTAGACTTTCCACTATTAATATCTCAATACTACCCTAGCGCTACTGAACATTAAGCGTGCGACCCTACGGGTTCGAGAATCATGTAGACATGACCGAGACTCCTCTCCAGTCAATAACCAATAGCGGGAACTGGATGCCCATATTGATTCCTACATATTCCACAAAGATATTTATCGGTTGAACCACGATGTCAAGGACTCAGTTAATCCTGTATACAATTCCCTTTGTCCGGCGATGTGTTACTTGCCCGAGATTCGGTCGTTGGTATCTCCATACCTAGTTCAATCTCGTTACCGGTAAGTCTCTTTACTCGTTCTTTAATACAATATCATGTGACCAAACTCATTAGTCACATGCTTGCAAGCTTCTTATGATGTTGTATTATCGAGAGGGCCCCGAGATACCTCTCCGTCATACGGAGTGACAAATCCCAGTCTTGATCTATGCCAACTCAACAGACACCCTCGAAGATACCTATAGAGCATCCTTATAGTCACCCAGATAAGTTGCGATGTTTGATACACTCAAGGTACTCCTCCGATGTCAGTGAGTTGCATGATCGCATGGTCATAGGAACAGATACTTGACATGCAGAAAACGGTAACAATAAACTTGATACGATCATATGCTACATTTATAGTTTGGGTCTTGTCCATCACATCATTCTCCTAATGATGTGATCTCGTTATCAAATGACAACTCATGACTATGACTAGGGAACCATAGCCATCTTTGATCAATGAGCTAGCCCGGTAGAGGCTAACTTGGGACATGTTGTTGTCTATGCAGCCACACATGTATTTGAGTTTCCAATCAATACAATTATAGCGTGGATAATAAACGATTATCATGAACAAGGAAATATAATAATAACCACTTTATTGTTGCCTCTAGGGCATACTTCCAACAGTCTCCCACTTGCACTAGAGTCAATAATATAGCATTACATGGTAATGAATCTAACACCCATAGAGTCCTAGTGTTGATCATGTTTTGCCCGTGGAAGAGGTTTAGTCAACAGATCTACAACATCCAGATCTGTATGTACTTTGCAAATGTTTATGTCCTCCTCCTTGATCGCATCGTGGATGAAATTGAAGTGTTGCTTTATGTGTCTGGTCCTCTTGTGAAACCTTGGTTCCTTAGCTAGAGCAATGGCACCAGTGTTGTCACAGAACAGAGTCATTGGGTCCAGTGCACTGGGCACAACTCCAAGATCTATCACGAACTACTTCATCCAGACACCTTCCTTTGTTGCCTCCGAGGCAGCTATGTACCCTGCTTCGTAGGTAGAATCGGCTACCATGCTTTGCTTGGAACTGCACCAGCTTACCGCTCCCCCATTTAGAATATACAAGTATCTGGTTTGAGACTTAGAGTCATCCGGGTCAGTGTCAAAGCTTGCATCGACGTAACCCTTTACGATGAGCTCTTGATCACCTCCATAAACAAGAAACATTTCCTTAGTCCTTTTCATGTACTTAAGGATATTCTTGACCGATGTCTAGTGTTCCACTCCTGGATCACTTTGAAACCTTCCGACCATACTTATGGCAAGGCTGACATTTGTCCTTGTGCACATCATCGCATACATGATAGAGCTTATGGTAGAAGCATAGGGGATGACACTCATCTTTTCTCTATCCTCTGTAGTCGTTGGGCATTGAGTCTTACTCAACTTCACACCTTGCAAAACAGGCAAAGAACCCCTTCTTGGACTGATCCGTTTTGAACTTCTTCAAAACTTTATCAAGGTATGTGCTTTTTGGAAGTCCTATCAAGCATCTTGATCTATCTCTATAGATCTTTATGGCTAATATGAAAGCATCTTCTCCTAGGTCCTTCATTGAAAAACTCTTGTTCAAATATTCCTTCACGTTATCCAAAGTTCTATATTGTTTGCAGTCAGCAATATGTCATCCACATATAATATTAGAACTGCTATAGAGCTACCACTCACTTTCTTGTAAATACAAGCTTCTCCGTAAACTTGTATAAACCCAAACGCTTTGATCACCTCATCAAAGCAAAGATTCCAACTCCGAGATGTTTGCACCAGTCCATAAATGGATCGCTAGAGTTTGCACACTTTGTCAGAATTCTCTGGATCGACAAAACCTTCCGGTTGCATCATATATAACTCTTACTTAAGGAAACCGTTAAGGAACGCTGTTTTGACATCCATCTGCCATATTTCATAATAGAAAAATGCAGCTATTGCCAACATGATTCTAAAGGACTTAAGCATCGCTACGGGTGAGAGAGTCTCATCATAGTCAACTCCTTGAACTTGTGGAAACCCCTTTGCCACAAGTCGAGCTTTATAGATGGTGACATTACCGTCCGCGTCCGTCTTCTTCTTGAAGACCCATTTTATTCTGAATGGCCTTTCGCCCTTCAGGTAATACTTCCAAAGTCCATAATTTGTTTTGATACATGGATCCCATCTCGGATTTCATGGCCTCTAATCATTTGTCGGAATCCGAGCCCACCATCGCTTCTCCATAGCTCATAGGTTCATCGTTGTCCAACAACATGACTTCTAAGACAGGGTTATCGTACCATTCAGGAGTAGTACGTATCCCTGTCGACCTACGAGGTTCGATAGTAACTTGATCCGAAAATTCATGATCACTATCATTAGCTTCCTCTTCAACTGATGTAGGTGCCACAGAAACATCTTTCTGCGTTGCGCTACTCTCTGGTTGAAGTGAAGGTTCAGTAACCTCATCAAGTTCTATCTTCCTCCCACTCAATTCTTTCGAGAGAAACTCTTTCTCGAGAAAGGACCCGTTCTTAGCGACAAACACTGTGCCTTCGGATCTGAGATAGAAGGTATACCCGAGCGTCTCTTTTGGGTATCATATGAAGACGCATTCATCCGCTTTGGGTTCGAGCTTTTCTAGCTGTAGCCTTTTGACATAAGCATGGCAGCCCCAAACCTTAAGAAATGACAGCTTAGGTTTCTTGCCAAACCATAGTTCATATGGTGTCGTCTCCACAGACTTATATGGTGCCCTATTTAAAGTGAGTGCAGTTGTCTCTAATGCATAAACCCAAAACAATAGTGGCAGATCGACAAGAGACATCATAGAACGCACCATATCCAATAAGGTATGATTATGACGTTCAGACACACCATTACGCTGTGGTGTTCCAGGTGGCATCAGTTGTGAAACAATTCCACATTGTCTTAAGTGATTGCCAAACTCATAACTCAGATACCCTCCCCCTCGATCAGATCGTAGGAATTTGATCTTCTTGTTACGATGATTCTCAACTTCACTCTGAAATTGTTTGAACTTTTCAAATGTTTCATACTTATGCTTCATTAAGTAAATATACCCATATCTACTCAAATAATTGGTGAAGGTGAGAAAGTAACGATATCCACCGCGCGCGTCAATGCTCATCGGATCGCACACATCAATATGTATGATTTCCAACAAGTCACTTGATCGTTCCATTGTTCCGGAAAACGGGGTCTTAGTCATCTTGCCCATGAGGCAAGGTTTGCATGTATCAAGTGATTCAAAATCAAGTGACTCCAAAGTCCATCAGCATGGAGTTTCTTGATGTGTTTTACACCAATATGACCTAAGTGACAGTGCCACAAGAAAGTGGTACTATCATTACCAACTCTACTTCTTTTGGCATCAATGTTATGAACATGTGTATCATCACTATCGACATTCAGTAAGAATAAGCCCCTCACAATGGGTGCATGACCATAAAAGATATTACCCATATAAATAGAACAACCATTATTCTCCGATTTAAATGAGTAACCGTCTCGCATTAAACAAGATCCGTATAATGTTCATGCTCAACGCAGTCACTAAATAACAATTATTCAGGTTCATCACTAATCCCGATGGTAATCCAAGAGCGAACGTGCCGACGGATGATGACCCACAAGTTTAGGGGATCTACCGTAGCCTTTTTGATAAGTAAGAGTATCGAACCCAACGAGGAGCAGAAGGAAATGATAAGCGGTTTCAGCAAGGTATTCTTTGCAAGCACATAAATTATCAGTAGCAGATAGTTTTGTGATAAGGTAATTTGTAACAGGTAACAAGTAATAAAAGTAAATACGGTGCAGCAAGATGGCCCAATCCTTTTTGTAGCAAAGGACAAGCCTAGACAAACTCTTATATAAAGGAAAGAGCCCCCGAGGACACATGGGAATTATCGTCAAGCTAGTTTTCATCACGTTCATATGATTCACGTTCGGTACTTTGATAATTTGATATGTGGGTGGACCGGTGCTTGGATAGTGCCCTTACTTGGACAAGCATCCCACTTATGATTAACCCCTATTGCAAGCATCCGCAACTACAACAGAAGTATTAAGGTAAATCTAACCATAGCATGAAACAGATGGATCCAAATCTGCCCCTTACGAAGCAACGCATAAACTAGGGTTTAAGCTTCTGTCACTCTAGCAACCCATCATCTACTTATTACTTCCCAATGACTTCCTATAGGCCCAAACAATGGTGAAGTGTCATGTTGTCGACGTTCACATGACACCACTAGAGGAAAGACAACATACATCTCATCAAAATATCGAACGAATACCAAATTCACATGACTACTTATAGCAAGACTTCTCCCATGTCCTCAGCAACAAACGTAACTACTCAAAAATCATATTCATGTTCATAATCAGAGGGGTATTTATATGCATAATGGATCTGAACATATGATCTTCCACCAAGTAAACCAACTAGCATCAACTACAAGGAGTAATCAACACTACTAGCAACCCACAGGTACCAAACTGAGGCTTTGGGACAAAGATTGGATACAAGAGATGAACTAGGGTTTGAGATGAGATGGTGTTGGTGAAGATGTTGATGGAGATTGACCCCCTCCCGATGAGAGGATCGCTGGTGATGATTTCCCCCTCCCGGAGGGAAGTTTCCCCGGCAGAACAGCTCCGTCGGAGCCCTAGATTAGTTCTGCCAAGGTTCCGCCTCGTGGCGGTGGAGTTTCGTCCCGTGAGCTTGCTTATGATTTTTTCTTGACGAAAGACTCCATATAGCCAAAGATGGGCATCAGAGGGCCACCAGGGGGCCCACGAGGCAGGGCGGCGCGCCAAGGGGGGTAGGGCGCGCCCCCACCCTCGTGGACGGTGGGTGGCCCCCCTCTGGTACTTCTTTCGCTCAATATTTTTTATATATTCTGAAATGTGCTCCCGTGAAGTTTCAGGACTTTTGGAGATGTGCAGGATAGGTCTCTAATATTTGCTCCTTTTCCAACCCAGAATTCCAACTGTCGGAATTCTCCCTCTTCATGTAAACCTTGTAAAATAAGAGAGAACAGGCATAAGTATTGTGATATAATGTGTAATAACATCCCATAATGCAATAAATATTAATATATAAGCATGATGCAAAATGGACGTATCAACTCCCCCAAGCTTAAACCTCGCTTGTCCTCAAGCGAAAGCCGAAATCGAAAAATATGTCCACATGTTTAGAGATAGAGGTGTTAAAATAAAATACGGACATGAGGGCATCATGATCATTATTTGTGACGCCCCCGATTTGATCGTACACTAATCATACACGCAAACGTGTACGATCAAGGTCAGGGACTCACGGGAAGATATCACAACACAACTCTACAAATAAAATAAGTCATACAAGCATCATATTACAAGCCAGGGGCCTCGAAGGCTCGAATACAAGAGCTCGATCATAGACGAGTCAGCGGAAGCAACAATATCTGAGTACAGACATAAGTTAAACAAGTGTGCCTTAAGAAGGCTAGCACAAACTGGGATACAGATCGAAAGAGGCGTAGGCCTCCTGCCTGGGATCCTCCTAAACTACTCCTGGTCGCCGTCAGCGGGCTGCACGTAGTAGTAGGCACCTCCCGAGTAGTAGTAGTCGTCGTCGACGGTGGCGTCTGGAACCTGAGCTCCAACATCTGGTTGCGACAACCAGGTAGAAGGGATAGAAGGAAAAGAAGGGGAAGCAACCGTGAGTACTCATCCAAAGTACTCGCAAGCAAGGAGCTACACTACATATGCATGGGTATATGTGTAAAGGCCATATCGGTGGACTGAACTGCAGAACGCCAGAATAAGAGGGGGATAGCTAATCCTGTCGAAGACTACGCTTCTGGCAGCCTCCGTCTTGGAGCATGTAGAAGAGAGTAGACTGAAGTCCTCCAAGTAGCATCGCATAGCATAACCCTAACCGATGATCCTCCCCTCGTCGCCCTGTGAGAGAGCGACCACCGGTTGTATCTGGCACTTGAAAGCGTGTGTTTTATTAAGTATCTAATTCTAGTTGTCATAAGGTCAAGGTACAACTCCAAGTCGTCCTGTTACCGAAGATCACGGCTATTCGAATAGATTAACTTCCCTGCAGGGGTGCACCACATATCCCAACACGCTCGATCCCATTTGGCCGGACACACTTTCCTGGGTCATGCCCGGCCTCGGAAGATCAACACGTCGCAGCCCTATCTAGGCACAACAGAGAGGTTAGCACGCCAGTCTAAATCCTATGGTGCAGGGGTCTGGGCCCATCGCCCTTTGCACACCTGCACGTTGCGAACGCGGCCGGAAGCAGAACTAGCCCCCTTAATACAAGAGCAGGCTTACGGTCCAATCCGGCGCGCGCCACTCAGTCGCTGACGTCACGAAGGCTTCGGCTGATACCACGACGTCGAGTGCCCATAACTGTCCCCGCGTAGATGGTTAGTGCGTATAAGCCAGTGGCCTGACTCAGATCAAATACCAAGATCTCGTTAAACGTGTTAAGTATCCGCGAACACCGACCAGGGCCAGGCCCACCTCTCTCCTAGGTGGTCTCAACCTGCCCTGTCGCTCCGCCAGAAAGTAACAGTCGGGGGCCGTCGAGAACCCAGGCCCACCTCTACTGGGATGGAGCCACCTGCCCCTTCAGCCCCCATCTCCGAACAGTATCACAGGTAATGTAAATGTGTAAAGTATATAGTATATGCCCGTGATCACCTCCCGAAGTGATCACGGCCCAGTAGTATAGCATGGCAGACGGACAAGAGTGTAGGGCCACTGATGGAACACTAGCATCCTATACTAAGCAGTAGGATAGCAGGTAATGGTAACAACAGTAGTAGCAAGGACAGGCTATGCATCAGGATAGGAATAATGGAAAGCAGTAACATGCTACACTACTCTAATGCAAGCAGTATAGAGAGGAGTAGGCGATATCTGGTGATCAAAGGGGGGGCTTGCCTGGTTGCTCTGGCAAGAGAGAGGGGTCGTCAACACCATAGTCGTACTGGGTAGCAGCGACGTCGGTCTCGTAGTCTACCGGAAAGAAGTAACGGAGGGGGAACACAATAAATAACAGAGCAATCAAATTATAACATGACAAACGTGGTGCTAGAGGTGATCTAACGTAGGGATAGGTGATACCGGCGAAGGGGGGAAACATCCGGGAAAGTATTCCCGGTGTTTCGCATTTTCGGACAGATGAACCGGAGGGGGAAAGTTGCGTGTTTGCTATTCTAGGGATGTGTAGCGGACGAACGGGCTGCATATCCGGATTCGTCTCGTCGTTCTGAGCAACTTTCATGTACAAAGTTTTTCGATCCGAGCTACGGTTTATTTTAAAATGATTTTCTAAAGTTTTATTAATTTTTGGAATTAATTATTTAATTCAACATTATCCAGAATAGTAAAAGATGACGTCAGCATGACATCATGTTGACATCAGCAGTCAACTAAGCAGTTGACTCGGTCAACTATGTGTGGGTACCGCATGTCATTGATTGTTTAGCCTAATTAGTGTTTAACTAATCTAAGTACTGTTTAATTAAACTAATTAGTTAATTAGGTTAATCTAATTATGATTAATTAGCTTAATTAATTACTTACTTAATTAATTAATTTAATTATTATTTTTTATTTAATTATTTTTATTATTTTTTTAATTCCTTTTTTTATTAAAACATTCTGGGGGCTGGGCCCCACATGTCATAGGCCCCAAGGGGCCTTAGCGGGTTCGGGCGCTAGTGGGCGCCGGGTGCGGCTGCACCCGAGCGGGCACTCGCCCGCAGAGCAGGACGAGGCCACTGGGGCACCGAGGACGGGGCAGGCCGGCGCGGCCAGCCGGGCCACGACGGGCGGAGGCGAGGGGGGTGCGAGGAGCGGGGCCGCGGCCCTGAGCGGAGGAGGCTGGAGACGGGCGAGCAGCGGGACCGTGGCGCGTGTGTGTGCGCGCGCGATGGCGTGCCATGCGGGCAACGGTGAGGTCCAGTGGGCGAGGCGATGACCGGAGCGACGGCAACCTCAACAGAAGCAGCAGTAGGGGTTCAAGTAGTAGGGAGAAGAAAAACGAACGAAGCTCACATAGGGAGCTCATGGAGGCTCTGCGAAAGCTTAGGAGCAGCAGGGGTTCGAGTAGTCGATGACGAACGCCGGCGGCTGAAGCGGGTAGCTGAAGTCGATCTGCTTGACTTGGCGCATCCCAGCTCGTTCTTCTTCTCAATGACAATGTAGTGGACGACGACGGAGTGGCCGGACATGGCCTCACGGCGCGGGGACGACGGTGATGCTTGGCGGCGGGGCAGAGCGAGGTGCGGGAGCAGGCAAGCGGCGGCGCAACAGCTCGGCAGGCGCGGCACGGGGAGCATCGCGAGCAGGGGGCGCCAGGGGACAACGCCAGGCGGCTGCGGCCATGGGCGCGCAGGGGACGGGCGCGGGGGGGGGGGGGGGAGGAGGGGAAGGAGGCGTGCGGGGACGGGCGACGGGGTCGGGCCTCTCCCCGATCCAGATGGGATCGAGAGGAGAGGGGGGGGAGGGAGTGGCGTCGTGGGGGGGAAGTGGGTGACGGGGTGGTTAGGGTTTCGGGGGGGGGGAATGGATAAGGGGAGGGGGTGGCCGGTTGGGCCTGCGCCCGAATGGGCCGGCCAACTAGGCCAGTAGGCCGTGGGAGGGAGTTCCCTCTTTTTTTTGTTTTGTTAGTTTCTTTCTTTTATTTATTTTCCTTTTCTGTTTTTAATTCATTTTAAATTATTTAGGCATTTTATAAAAATGTGTTTACTACATCATATTTATATAGGCAATATTTAGTACAAACCGAACATTTTAATTTTAATTTTTGAAAACTGTTATTATTTACCAAACTTTGAATTTGAATTTTGGACCGGTTTTGACCTAATGATAGATTAGCAACAGTAACCGAGGTGACGCGGCATGATTAGCGTGGGATTACTTGTTGGATTATTATCCGGGCGTCACAATTCTCCTCTACTACAAGAAATCTCGTCCCGAGATTTAAGAGGGGAGTAAGGGGGGAAGGTTTGGTAACGAATCTAGCGGGTCTTCTCATCCTGGCTTGCTCTTCTCGAAGAGGCCGGTCCAATACATTGATGTCTTCATTTCTGTGCTTCAGGTCATCATGATGAAGTCGGCGCCCTTTCTTTAGGAACTCCATCGTACTTACGAAAGAATAAAGGGTGGGCATTCTAGGAGACCGGACGTCGGCAAGGTTGACTATCGGGTCGACAACATCGAGGAAGGTGGCGGAATGTAACTCTCGAATCGAATCTTAAGAAAATATCGAGAGCAAAGTAAGGAGGTAACCTGGGAAGTTTCGAGCGGGCAGGCAATCATCTGATGCCTGTTATAGGGCGTGAAAGGGTCAAAACAACGGGAATAAGTATTGTGTCCGATATCAGACCTGAAGGTGGCTCGTGAATTTCATACGAGGCCACGCGTGAGGAACAACCTTGGGAACATGGGGTGTACAAGAGAGTTAGGTTTCGATCCTGTGGAACTATGGGTTATGGGCCCACCATGTGGGGTAAAACTAGGAAGGGCGGTGACGTCTTGCACGATCATGTAAGCAAGGCATGTCAGGGGATAGCCTGTTAGTTATGTCGGCAACAACATCGGTACCAAGGGCAAGGGACGAAGAGAGCCACTTTCCTGCTCGTTGAAACGAGGCGGACCAATAGGCAAAGTTCTCGTCCATCGGTGGTTACCGAAATGTCATCAACAATAGCAACAGGGTCTTACTGACAGAGTGGTACAACGAGGTGTTTACATAAGCAGTGAATAATTACTGCTTAGATCATATAGATCACAAGAAAGGTTAAACCAATCAATGGAAAGGAAATTATGATTATCAGGTTAAACAGAACAATGGAAAGGAAAAATGTGTTTAAACACATATTTCAGGCCCAAGGACAAGCAGTGCATGATATCCACGACAGGATATAATGTAGAAAACTCCTTAGGTAGGGGAGAGAAATTTCATGACATTACCCATACAATGGTGTTTGGATAATTGAGCAGGAAACATTTAGCATTGGGCTTCAAATGTTCTTGTTGAAAAGCGGAGTACCATAGACATGCTTCGAGATAGCATTGACATGGTCGTCAAGCAAAGACTACACTTCGGATACACGAAGGATCCATCAGGAACAACTTGTACAATAAGCCTTACAATTTCCTCATGGAAGAATGGATAACCTTGCTAAAAGGAAGAACTATAACAATAGGTCCTCCGGCCAGGTGTGCTAGGCATGACATCACCTTACCGATATATAAGGACCAATGTAATAACTCTTGGAAATATGTTCAACCATCATATCCGACCGAGATTCAGATCTAATTGGTGCCAGGATGCCTCAGACTCAGGATGCCTGAGAAGAAAAGGTGCAACAAAATTGACGAGACGACAATGTAAGATTCTCGGGAAATGTACTATGGAAGCGAGTTCCAACACAAGAGTTCATCATTAAACCAAGGGGAGGATGAAGAGGTGGCTGATGAACTCAGAGACAATTCATTGAGATTTTCAAAAGATGGATTGATTTCCACAATTATGTGAACAAGGAAATATCATTTGTCGGATCAAAAGATATAATGATGTATGCTCGAGGGAAACATACACCACTGAACAATGATAGAAGGGTGCACCCAGGAATCTGGACTAGGTAACACGATCAATGTTCGAATGATGATTCAATAAGCAATAGATTTAGAATGAAACTGTAGACCAATAACTTCAAAGCAATAGGGTTGCTAGAAGTTTAGAATTTACACATCACAGACCATTTGTCGGTATTCCGGTTAGATACAACACAGAGACCAAGAAAAGAACGCAAAAGGCGAGAGATATTACTATATCAAGAATTCTCAAGAGGTGGTAAAATTACCACGACATTCTTGACATAAAAGGTGGTAATATTCCAAGGTAAAGAAGAGCAAATGCTGGATAGCAAGGTTCTCAAGGTATAACACAAAACATGAATGATTTTGTGTTTAACGGAAGGCAATAAAGTGGTCGGGGATAACACAAACCATTGAGGGGCGAGGATGGTATATCTAATCAAGAATTCGATATATATCTTGGAAGAGCTCAGGATGTTGATGATGACCACGACACATTTGTCGAGAGATTTCATGAAGATGTAATCGGTCGGCGATGACATCAAGTCAAATGATGATGCAACGAAAGTCAAATAATACTTGAAGAAGAACTCATAAGAAGTTATGCATTTCCGTGATAATCTCGAGATACCAGAGGGGTAATACTCGATGACAAATCAAAGTAGAGGTTGGACTGGGGTATTGCTCTACAGAAGACAAGCGCTTAAACTTGCACGCGAAATGGTATTTAAAAGAGAACATGGTCGGAACCACGATTGCAAAAGGCCAGATCCCGGATATAAGATGAACTTATACCAAAGGAATAATTTAATTTAAGAGAAGCTTTAATGATAAGATCTACATCGTGTCCATGGGCATGAACACAAAGTTCAAGGTCGACTCCCACTTCTCCAATGCATAACCTTTCATTCACTTCTCACTTTCGAAGAAGTTGTAGTGTTTGAAATTTTATCTGGCAAAATACCAGAGGTGTATGACTCGCGAAAGCTTTCGAGTTCACACAGTTTAGAGAAGGCATATGTTCAACCCATAGGGGCTTCTTAGAAACATATACCACAAGTTTCAAGAGTAAATATTACAAGCTCGAAAGTAGAGCAAGGTTGAGAAAGTAGATGATACCATTTACCAAAGGCATAATGTATCCGAGGGAAGGCTCACAAGGTTATTGAATATGAAGGACGTTGTCGGATAAAATCCATTAAAGGATCTGCCGGTCCATAACAGAGCCGACGTGCGCATCGGCACACAACCAGAGGAAGTAACAATGCAAAGGCATTGGATTATGGAAACAACTGACTAATCCAGAGCACAAATGCAAAGGAATTATGATTTTCAATTCAAGGGATCAGAAGCAATGTTCTGATTAGGGATGGATAAGTTGAATAGCCTTAGGGGTACAATCGACGGCAATTGGATTTGTTGAGAACCAGCTCATGTTTAAAATGATGTCTGAGCCGGAAAGATAATTTAGAAGGATCAACTGATGATTGCGTGCATTCGCACTCATGTTGAATCAAAGGTATCAAAATGACGGTGTCTAAGGATACTAACGAATATTGCCAGACATATGGAAAGCATCCATCATGCAAGCAGACAAGTATTGCAGAGCAATAAGCTACTAAGGATTTTGGAGGATCGAATAGTATTTCGATGACCATTGTGAAACACATGAACAACTGGGGGATGAGCGGATACTCGATAAGTGCGAGAATTATCCGTAGGGGTATTCAGGTGGCAAGGAACTGCAAGGCAGTGGGCATAAAGTATACTCAAAACATTATAGAGAATTTTGGGTTATCTTGTGATAACAAGATCAACTGGGAATAAAAGTAAGAACGACAGGTGTAAGTATTTATCCATAGGGATATTTCGGTGGAAGGGAATTGCAAAAGCAATGGACACAAGGTCTCGAGAGAATATCGGAGAGTATCTTCGAAATCTTCTAGTGCAACCGGTGATCATCTGGACTGAAGGGGCTCTCCGAGAGAAAGTATTTTCGAGAACCTAAAGTTAGATTTTAGTAAAAATCGTTTAACCCGAATAGAAGAGAGTTCAGAATCCCGGAGTAAAGATCGAGAAGTAAAAGATCCTAATACCACGCAATGGCGACGTGGGCCCATGGGACGCACAGCCATGTTAGTAAAAGTTTTGCAAGGTCTAGACTCGACTTCGGCCAAGGAGTATGGAAGGGGGATTCCTACAGGCAGTTGGCTCTGATACCAACTTGTGACGCCCCTGATTTGACTGTACACTAATCATACACGCAAACGTGTACGATCAAGGTCAGGGACTCACGGGAAGATATCACAACACAACTCTACAAATAAAATAAGTCATACAAGCATCATATTACAAGCCAGGGGCCTTGAAGACTCGAATACAAGAGCTCGATCATAGACGAGTCAGCGGAAGCAACAATATCTGAGTACAGACATAAGTTAAACAAGTGTGCCTTAAGAAGGCTAGCACAAACTGGGATACAGATCGAAAGAGGCGCAGGCCTCCTGCCTGGGATCCTCCTAAACTACTCCTGGTCGCCGTCAGCGGGCTGCACGTAGTAGTAGGCACCTCCCGAGTAGTAGTAGTCGTCGTCGACGGTGGCGTCTGGAACCTGAGCTCCAACATCTGGTTGTGACAACCAGGTAGAAGGGATAGAAGGAAAAGAAGGGGAAGCAACCGTGAGTACTCATCCAAAGTACTCGCAAGCAAGGAGCTACACTACATATGCATGGGTATATGTGTAAAGGCCATATCGGTGGACTGAACTGCAGAACGCCAGAATAAGAGGGGGATAGCTAATCCTGTCGAAGACTACGCTTCTGGCGGCCTCCGTCTTGCAGCATGTAGAAGAGAGTAGACTGAAGTCCTCCAAGTAGCATCGCATAGCATAACCCTAACCGACGATCCTCCCCTCGTCGCCCTGTGAGAGAGCGACCACCGGTTGTATCTGGCACTTGAAAGGGTGTGTTTTATTAAGTATCTAGTTCTAGTTGTCATAAGGTCAAGGTACAACTCCAAGTCGTCCTGTTACCGAAGATCACGGCTATTCGAATAGATTAACTTCCCTGCAGGGGTGCACCACATATCCCAACACGCTCGATCCCATTTGGCCGGACACACTTTCCTGGGTCATGCCCGGCCTCGGAAGATCAACACGTCGCAGCCCTATCTAGGCACAACAGAGAGGTTAGCACGCCAGTCTAAATCCTATGGTGCAGGGGTCTGGGCCCATCGCCCTTTGCACACCTGCACGTTGCGAACGCGGCCGGAAGCAGAACTAGCCCCCTTAATACAAGAGCAGGCTTACGGTCCAATCCGGCGCGCGCCACTCAGTCGCTGACGTCACGAAGGCTTCGGCTGATACCACGACGTCGAGTGCCCATAACTGTCCCCGCGTAGATGGTTAGTGCGTATAAGCCAGTGGCCTGACTCAGATCAAATACCAAGATCTCGTTAAACGTGTTAAGTATCCGCGAACACCGACCAGGGCCAGGCCCACCTCTCTCCTAGGTGGTCTCAACCTGCCCTGTCGCTCCGCCAGAAAGTAACAGTCGGGGGCCATCGGGAACCCAGGCCCCCTCTACCGGGATGGAGCCACCTGCCCCTTCAGCCCCCATCTCCGAACAGTATCACAAGTAATGTAAATGTGTAAAGTATATAGTATATGCCCGTGATCACCTCCCGAAGTGATCACGGCCCAGTAGTATAGCATGGCAGACGGACAAGAGTGTAGGGCCACTGATGGAACACTAGCATCCTATACTAAGCAGTAGGATAGTAGGTAATGGTAACAACAGTAGTAGCAAGGACAGGCTATGCATCAGGATAGGAATAACGGAAAGCAGTAACATGCTACACTACTCTAATGCAAGCAGTATAGAGAGGAGTAGGCGATATCTGATGATCAAAGGGGGGGCTTGCCTGGTTGCTCTGGCAAGAGAGAGGGGTCGTCAGCACCGTAGTCGTACTGGGTAGCAGCGGCGTCGGTCTCGTAGTCTACCGGAAAAAAGTAACGGAGGGGGAACACAATAAATAACAGAGCAATCAAATTATAACATGACAAACATGGTGCTAGAGGTGATCTAACGCAGGGATAGGTGATACCGGCGAAGGGGGGAAACATCCGGGAAAGTATTCCTGGTGTTTCGCGTTTTCGGACAGATGAACCGGAGGGGGAAAGTTGCGTGTTTGCTATGCTAGGGATGTGTAGCGGACGAACGGGCTGCATATCCGGATTCGTCTCGTCGTTCTGAGCAACTTTCATGTACAAAGTTTTTCGATCCGAGCTACGGTTTATTTTAAAATGATTTTCTAAAGTTTTATTAATTTTTGGAATTAATTATTTAATTCAACATTATCCAGAATAGTAAAAGATGACGTCAGCATGACATCATGCTGACATCAGCAGTCAACTAAGCAGTTGACTCAGTCAACTATGTGTGGGTACCGCATGTCATTGATTGTTTAGCCTAATTAGTGTTTAATTAATCTAAGTACTGTTTAATTAAAATAATTAGTTAATTAGGTTAATCTAATTATGATTAATTAACTTAATTAATCCCTTAATTAATTAATTAATTTAATTATTATTGTTTATTTAATTATTTTTATTATTTTTATTTTTTAATTCCTTTTTTTATTAAAACATTCTGGGGGCTGGGCCCCACATGTCATAGGCCCCAAGGGGCCTTAGCGGGTTCGGGCGCTAGTGGGCGCCGGGTGCGGCCGCACCCGAGCGGACACTCGCCCGCAGAGCAGGACGAGGCCGCTGCCGCACCGAGGACGGGGCAGGCCGGCGCGGCCAGCCGGGCCACGACGGGCGGAGGCGAGGGGGGTGCGAGGAGCGGGGCCGCGGCCCTGAGCGGAGGAGGCTGGAGACGGGCGAGCAGCGGGACCGTGGCGCGTGTGGGTGTGCGTGTGATGGCGTGCCATGCGGGCAGCGGTGAGGTCCAGTGGGCGAGGCGATGACTGGAGCGACGGCAACGTCAACAGCAAGCAGCAGTAGGGGTTCGAGTAGTAGGGAGAAGAAAAACGAACGAAGCTCACATAGGGAGCTCATGGAGGCTCTGCGAAAGCTTAGGAGCAGCAGGGGTTCGAGTAGTCGATGACGAACGCCGGCGGCTGAAGCGGGTAGCTGAAGTCGATCTGCTTGACTTGGCGCATCCCAGCTCGTTCTTCTTCTCGATGACGATGTAGTGGACGACGACGGAGTGGCCGGACATGGCCTCACGGCGCGGGGACGACGGTGATGCTTGGCGGCGGGGCAGAGCGAGGTGCGGGAGCAGGCAAGCGGCGGCGCAACAGCTCGGCAGGCGCGACACGGGGAGCATCGCGAGCAGGGGGCGCCAGGGGACAACGCCAGGCGGCTGCGGCCATGGGCGCGTAGGGGACGAGCGCGGGGGGGGGGGGGGAGGGGAAGGAGGCGTGCGGGGACGGGCGACGGGGTCGGGCCTCTCCCCGATCCAGATGGGATCGAGAGGAGAGGGGGGGGAGGGAGTGGCGTCGTGGGGGGGAAGTGGGTGACGGGGTGGTTAGGGTTTCGGGGGGGAATGGATAAGGGGAGGGGGTGGCCGGTTGGGCCTGCGCCCGAATAGGCCGGCCAACTAGGCCAGTAGGCCGTGGGAGGGGGTTCCCTCTTTTTTTTGTTTTGTTAGTTTCTTTCTTTTATTTATTTTCCTTTTCTGTTTTTAATTCATTTTAAATTATTTAGGAATTTTATAAAAATGTGTTTACTACATCATATTTATATAGGCAATATTTAGTACAAACCGAACATTTTAATTTTAATTTTTGAAAACTGTTATTATTTACCAAACTTTGAATTTGAATTTTGGACCGGTTTTGACCTAATGATAGATTAGCAACAGTAACCGAGGTGACGCGGCATGATTAGCGTGGGATTACTTGTTGGATTATTATCCGGGCGTCACATTATTATAACAGCAACACACACACACACACACACACACACACACATATATATATATATTGTCATGTGATCTCTTATGCTAAAGTAATAATTCATTCACAGTTTCAAGTATGAACCAGAAAACTTCATTGGGAACCAACAAACTATAATCTCACTCATTGAAGCAATTTCAATTTATCATAACATA
Organism: Triticum urartu; assembly: GCF_056163025.1. NCBI lineage: Eukaryota > Viridiplantae > Streptophyta > Magnoliopsida > Poales > Poaceae > Triticum > Triticum urartu. The sequence goes on along the minus strand of NC_141874.1, from coordinate 392,558,398 downwards.
GGGAAGAGTCAATATAAGAGCTTTTCAGCAAGTCCACATACTCAACCATCATTTAGTCTTTCACAATTGCTAACACTCATGCAATATTTATGGGTATGAAGTTTTAATCTGACACAGAGAAAGATAGGGGCTTATAGTTTTGCCTCCCAACCTTTTACCTCAAGGGTAATGTCAACAATAATAGTTCACGAAAACTCATATCCAATTAGCTATATATATCTGGATCTTTCCAACACATTGTGCTTGCCAAAGGATAAAATGTAAAAAAGGAAAGGTGAAGATCACCATGACTCTTATATGAAGTAATATATAAGAATAAAAGATAGGCCCTTCGCAGAGGGAAGCAGAGGTTGTCATGCGCTTTTATGGTTGGATGCACAAAATCTTAATGCGAAAGAACGTCACTTTATATTGCCACTTGTGATATGGACCGTTATTATGCAGTCCATCGCTTTTATTTCTTCCACATCACAAGATCATATAAATCTTATTTTCTCCACACTAATAAATCATACATATTTAGAGGTCAATTTTTATTGCTTGCAATGATTAAAACTTACTTGAAGGATCTTACTCAATCCATAGGTAGATATGGTGGACTCTCATGACAAAACTGGGTTTAAGGGTATTTGGAAGCACAAGTAGTATCTCTACTTGGTGCTAAGAATTTGGCTAGCATGACAGGGAAAGGCAAGCTCAACATGTTGGATGATTCATGACAATATAATTTATTTCCGATGTAAGAAAACATAACCCATTATGTTGTCTTCCTTGTCCAACCTCAACTCTTCAGCATGTCATATTTTAATGAGTGCTCACAATCATAAAAGATGTCCAAGATAGTATATTTATATGTGAAAACCTCTCTTTCTTTATTACTTCCTATTAATTGCAACGATGACCAAAACTATGTTTGTCAACTCTCAACAACTTTTATTCATCATACTCTTTATATGTGAAGTCATTACTCTCCAAAAGATCCACATGATCCCTTTATTTCTTTTTATTCTTCCTCTTTTATTTTATTCCTTCAAGATCATAGCAAGATAATCAAGTCCTTGACTCAACACTAATCTTTATTATATATAGCTCACGGACTCGATTACATAGAAGGATCATAAAGCAAAACTCAAAACTAGATCATACTAAAACTTTATTATACTAGATCAAGATATTACCAAAAGGATCAAACTAAGAAAAACGGTAAAGATAAAAGTGTGATGGTGATATGATACCGGGGCACTCCCCCAAGCTTGGCAGTTGCCAAGGGGAGTGCCCATACCCATGTGTTTATGTCTCCTTCCTTGGAGGTGGTGATGATGGAGTTGTTGATGATGTAGGCTTGTCGTCCATCTTCCAAGGCATAGGCTCACCATCATAGAAGGATGATCGAGTCTCCAGGATCCTCAAATCTGCAACCAAACTCATCCTCTTGAATCTATATTCATACTCATAGTTTTGGTTTTGCAGGTCATAGATCTGGGCTTGGAGGCGCTCAATTTTCTCGTGAAGCTTGAAGATGGCCTCCCCAATGTTCTTGTCATCCAACTTGTGGTTGTTGGTGAACTCCACTATCATTATGTGATTGGAGTCGAGTCCACGCTCCACCATCTCCTGGCACTTGAAGACTTGTTGCTCCATTGCTTCGAGTCTTGTCTCCACGCTTCCGGTCCTCCTTGGTCCCTCAACATCGCGGATGTGCAGCAACCCCTCACGCATCTCAATGGTTTGAGGATGTTGCAACACCTCCGCAAGGTAAGGGTTGATGACCTTCTCGAAGAACTTTCCTTGGGGGCACTTGAAGAATCCATGGCGATCTAGATCTGCCAGAAAAACAGCTCGAAACAAAGACAGAGGATATTTGTGTAATAGGGTGGTCAAAACCTTCGGAAGATTATATAATGAATTTTTACCGACCAAAAGAAGTATCGTGCAAGAAAACGGAGTCCAGAGAGCACACGAGGTGCCCACGAGGCAGGGGGCGCTCCCAGGGGGTAGGGCGCACCCTCCACCCTCGTGGAAGCCTCGTGTCCTTCCCGGACTACTTCTTATTTTCCTATTTTCTTAAACATTCCAAAACGGAGAAAAAATGCCATTAGAACTGTTTTGGAGTCGGTTTACTTACCGTACCATGTACCTATTCCTTTTCGGAGTCTGAAACGTTCTGGAAAGTGTCCCTTATGTATTCCTCCGGGGTTACGGTTTCGATAACATTAGTTTCAACATTTATGGGATTACCTGAGATATAATGTTTGATTCTTTGACCGTTCACCACCCTCGGATTTGTGCCTTCGAAGTTGTTGATTTTTATAGCACCGGAACGATAGACCTCCTCGATGACGTAAGGACCTTCCCATTTAGAGAGGAGTTTGCTTGCAAAAAATCTTAAACGAGAGTTGTATAACAATACATAATCACCTACATTAAACTCACATTTTTGTATCCTTTTGTCATGCCATCTTTTAACCTTTTCTTTAAATAGTTTGGCATTCTCATAAGCTTGGGCTCTCCATTCATCAAGTGAGGTAATGTCAAAAAGCCTCTTTTCACCGACAAGTTTGAAATCATAATTGAGCTCTTTAATGGCCCAATATGCCTTACGTTCTAGTTCAAGAGGTAAGTGACATGCCTTTCCATAAACCATTTTATATGGAGACATACCCATAGAATTTTTGTATGCAGTTATATAGGCCCATAATGAAGGAAATATGCCCTAGAGGCAATAATAAAGTTATTATTTATTTCCTTATATCATGATAAATGTTTATTATTCATGCTAGAATTGTATTAACCGGAAACATGATACATGTGTGAATACATAGACAAACAGAGTGTCACTAGTTTGCCTCTACTTAACTAGCTCGTTTATCAAAGATGGTTATGTTTCCTAACCATAGACATGAGTTGTCATTTGATTAACGGGATCACATCATTAGCCGTGGACCCAGCTGTCAGCCTCTCCATGTACAGTCCACGTCCGATGGAAGTCGTTCCTTGACCATGTTGACCAGGCCGCGCCGAGAGCACTACAGCGGTGGACGACGGTGAGGCCTAGGAAGGGGATGACGCGGAGCCGGGGAAGACGCGGCAGTGGGAGCCCGCGCGGAGAGGAGTACGAGGGTTCACTGGTTCGGCTGCGGTGTGAGGCTGCCGTCACCGCAGGGCCTGGCCAGCAGTGGGAATAGTAGGGGCGGTGAGGCCTCCGCGGCAGCACAGCCGGCCACGGGAGGCAGGAGCATGCGGCATGACCGGCGCTGCTTTGGGCGGCTGGAGCAAGAAGACCAGAGGTTGAAGAAGCACTACGGCTGTTGGATGGACATCGTACGGTCACTGGAGCTAGAATCGTTCATATTGACTAAGTTGACAAAGCCCTCTGTCCCCGTCAATTTAGTTGGCCCACAAGTCATCCTCCCACTATGGTGGGTCCCAACTAGCAGGGGGTATTCATTTTTTTGTGTGTAATAAGGAGGCACTTCCTTGTGTGCGAAGATATAGCTGGTGGGTCTGACATGTCAGCGGGGGGAACGTTTTTTCACGAAATATAGAGGCCCTTCCGGTGGGTCCCAGCTGTCAGGTGGAGGAATCATTATTTTGTGCGTACAGTCCATGGCCGATGGATGTCGTTCGTTGACCACATTGACCAGGCCGCGCCGAGAGCACCATGGCGGTGGACGACGGCGAGGCCTAGGAAGGGAACGACACGGAGCCGGGGAAGACTCGGCAATAGTTGCCCGCGCGGTGGGGAGTACAAGGGTTTATTGGTCCGGCTGCTGTCGCCGGAAAATAACAGGAGGTGTGGGTGAGTAGAGGAATGGCCTAGCCAGCAATGAAGTAGGGTGGGGCGGTGCGGCCTGTGCGGCAGCACAGCCGGCCACGGGAGGCGGGAGCAGGTAGTCCCACCGGAGCTGGTTTGGGCGCCTGGAGCAAGAAGATCAGATATTGAAGAAGCAGCACGGCCGTTGGATTAACATCCAACGGTCACTGCTGCTAGAATCGTTTGTGGACTAAGTTGACAAAGCCAAAGTACACGTCAACCTAGTAGACCCACAAGTCAGCCTCCAAATCTGTCCCAAACAGCATACAGCCCGAAATTTCTAGCCAGATTCAAATTAATTTTAAATCTAAATATACCTTAATTTAAATTCAATGAAATTTTACCCGCACAAAAACAATGAAATTTAAAATATTAAAATCCGAAAGAAAACAGTATTTCAGAACTAATTGCCTGCTTGCTGTATTTTTTCATTTTACTGTCCATTTATTATTACTTATAGCCCATTTCTTATTACTTATAGCCCATTTTCTGGGCAAAATGCATCCCTCCTCGTCTTGAAAGATTTCCAGCCCAGCAGGGCGTAGAAAAGCAAGTAGGCCTACGTTGGTTATTCTGCAAAAAAACAAAATAGCTGGCTAGCCATTTTCAGAAAGGAAAAAAACAAACTGGGCTGGTCATGTGCTAAACATATGAAATAAAAGCCACGCCTCTCGCCGGTGACCCCGTCCGAGCCCGAGAAGCCGCGCCCGCTTCCCCGAGGAACCGTCACGGCCGTGGCGGCATGCTTGCGGGGACGCCCGCAACCCCTCTTTAGCGGTGGCGAGACCAGCTCCTTCACACCCTTGCCCCTCTCTACGGCGGAGGACTTCCTCAGCGGCGCCATGGAAATCTTGGGGCGAAGGAGAGCAAGGGAAGGAGAGAGGATGGTGGCACTAGCTTGAAGATGGCCCGGGGGCTTCCACCCCGGGCCTCATTTATAGGGTGAGGAAGGCCAACCATCGCTTGGTCATGGCCATGATGGCCGCGTCGCCCGCGTCGGGGAGTCGTCTAATCACATGGTTACCAAGGTTGCCTGGGGAGTGGAGTCGCCACGTCCCATCCAACCGTCATGCGCCAGCCTGGACCGCAGCCTTTGGGGCCCGCGGCGCTTCGTCCTCAACTAGGCTTCGCCCAGAAGCCAACTCCGCGCGCGCCTTGGGCCCGGGGGCTACTGTCGGCGTACTGGGAACCAGGGTACCCAGACTTGCCTGTTTGCGGCCCACGTCACGTTCCTGGTATGGCCCGATAGGGCCCAGTTGATCGACCATCTGCTCAAGACCCTCGCGAGGGGGCCAGCCCTCATGAGGAGAACGACCAAGACCTCCTTAGGGAGCGGCCTCACCTAGGCTGCTCCGGAGGGGCGACCAAGACCTCTCCCTAGAGTGGCCTCGGCTAGGCTGCTTCGGGAGGGCGGAGATCTCAAGGGAAGGGTTGCTTCAGGAGGAGGCAGTGACGCAAGCCATGACGAACCGTGCCAGCGGGCGCTAGTGCGCGCCAGCGGGCGCAGTTTCCATATTGGTGCAAAGGAGACCACACAGGCGCAGGTTCTCGAGGGGCGAGACAAAGGTTTCCCCTTTGGTGCAACAAGACCGAAGACCGCAAGGACGGTAGGAAGGATGTCATCGCCGAGCCCACCACCGCGTCACCGCCTGCCCTCTTTGCAGGCGAAGACCACCTTTTGTCATGATAGGAGCGTCCTTGTGTTCCCGCTCAAATGGCCGTTGTGGGATTCCCTTCCCGCCTAAACATTTTGGGGGAACAGGACTCTGGACGCCTATATAAGTAGCTAGGGTTCCATCATAGAGGGGGATCGACCCATTGAGACTTAGACTAGAAAAGGAGCAAGAACATCCACCTCCTCACCCTTCTTGAGCTCGCCTCCTGAGCTCAGGAAACCACTGTACTTGTTCATACTCGAGCCCTCGCGAGGCCAATCCACTAAAGCAGGACGTAGGGTTTTACACCGCAAGGTGGCCTAAACCTGGGTAAACTCTTCTGTGCTCTACTTGTTTGCTTGCTTGCATTCCATTCCCACCACCAGGAGAAGAGCGAGGCGCTAGGTAGACGTGTAGTGGGAGAGATCTTCGTCACGCCCCTGTTTTCGAATCTTAAGGGTTTTGTGGAGCCTGAAATCCGACAGTCTACTTGTCTCGGACGTGATGCCTATATACATGATCATACCTAGATATTCTCATAACTATGCTCGATTCTGTCAATTGCTCAACAGTAATTTGTTCACCCACCATAGAATACTTATGCTCTTGAGAGAAGCCGCTAGTGAAACCTATGGCCCACGGGTCTCTTTCTCATCATATCAATCTCCATCACTTTACTATTGCTTTGCTTTTTTACTTTGCCTTTTACTTTTCACTTTGCATCTCTATACCAAAAATATCAAAAAATATTATTTATCATCTCTATCAGATCTCACTTTTGTAAGTGACCATGAAGGGATTGACAACCCCTAAGCGCGTTGGTTGCGTTGAGCTATTGTTTTTGTGTAGGTATGAGGGACTCGCGCGTAGCCTCCTACTAGATTGATACCTTGGTTCTTAAAAACTAAGGGAAATACTTATGCTACTTTGCTGCATCATCCTCTCCTCTTCGGGGAAATCCAACGCAGTGCTCAAGAGGTAGCATAGTGCTGTATTGCATAGTTGTTAGATGTAACATGCGAGAACGTGTAGAGATGTAGTTTTGGAGGGCCTACAGAGAGAAAAGCGTAATACGGTCACCGAACTTCAGAATAAGCTGATTACGGTCACTATATACGTTTTGCGGTGATTATACGGTCACTTGCTCACAGTTCAGCATCGGATTGCACTCTGTTGACCGGCCAAATAGTCTGCGTGGCGCCATGTTGACTAGTTAAATTGACCACGTTCCTTGTGGGTCCCACCTGTCAGTTCGCATAGGCAAAAGGTCAGATAAACACAAATTTACGCAGGCGCGACAAGGCTCCAACCCATGCGCGGGAATCACCTGGTTGTGTATGTGTCTGTCAGGGCCTGATGTGTGCGCATGCACGTGTAGGTTGAGCACTTGAGCGTGAGAGTGTGTGTTGGTCGTGTGGTGTACTGGTGTGTGCATGCATGCGTGCGTGTGTGTGAGTGTTGCGTGTGTGCGTGGCTGCGTGTGTACGTGTGAGTGTTGCGTGCGTGCGTGGGTGCATGTGTTGCGTGGATGCAGTTTGTGTGCATGCGTGCGTGTGTGTATAATCACCACACCAGCTCCTGTGTGTTAAAACAAACGACTCAGCATACCAATACAAGGCCACCTTGTCCGCTGTGCCCGCGGTCATGACTTCGAACCACCGTCCAAATATTTTTTTTGTCGTTTGTTTTCATTCTTACTAGCAAGATGCCCGTGCGTTGCACGTAACATCAAGATGCATTTGTATGACTTGTTTATCTTGTGAGAGAAAAGGATGAACGAGGGAAGGCCTTATTTGCAAATGTGGAGAGGTGTGTGGGTACCTTTTTGCAAAATTGCCATAGTTTCTTTCCTATCCGTCAGATATAAATCGGACGGCCTATATTGCAGGATGGCAGGCACACCATCATCACCAACTCTATTTTTTATAAGAGTGTATTTTATGTATTTTATAAGAGTGTAGATGTAGAGTAGATACAAGTCGACAGGTGGGCACGATGGTAGTGAGATAATGTGATGCAACACTAGAGGTGCCACGTGGAGTGTTTAACTGGTCAACTAGTCATGTCATGAGCAAATACAGAGTTGTACGGTGAGCCCGTGACTGTATAATAACCACTAAACGTAAATGGTGACCGTAATGAGTGGATTCTGAAGTCCAATGTACGTATCGTGCTTTCGCTTCAAATACAATGATCGTCATTGCATATATCGCGAGAGAAAGATGAAACATGCATGAATTTTCTGGGGGCTTACTTTTAGAGGACCTGGAGATAGTTGTGTGTGCATACGTGAAAGGGGCGTACAGGGGGAGATGCTCTTCGTTTCTCTTTATTATGACTAACTTTGTATATAGTATAAAAATATACAAATTCACAGTGCGGAATAAATATCATTGTGGGCACCATGTAATGCAAATTAGCGTTCGTACTCCTCCATATAACTTTGTAATGTTGTATATATGTAGAAACTCTAAAATAATTTTTTGGCCACACTTTATTCAAAAGGAATGTTGTATGCGAAATAAACGTAAAGGGAGGGCTTTTTAGATCAACGGGGTACATGATGTAACATGTGTGAATGTGTAGTTGATGCATTTGGCGGGGCCTAGAGAGGTATGTGTGTGTATTACGTATTCGAGAGAGGCATGGATAGAGGGACCGATGGGGGGCGTGGGAGAGATAGCACGAGAAATGAGAGTGGTCTAGAGAGAGAGAGACGAATATGACGTCACGACAAGAGATTCCATTGCCTTGAGTGTGTATATGCAAGGGGGAGGGAATAGAGGCACCAGGAGAAATTTTCTGTGTGTGTGGTGTTTATATTGGTATGTGTGGGTGTGAGAAGATAATGAGATGTGGGGGCAGAGGGTGTGTCACCGCGTGAGGTCCGGTGGGTCGAGGTGAGGCCCTTCGTTCGGTTCCGTCCTGCGCCACATTGGTCGGCCCGTGACGCATTTAGGAAGACCCATGGATGACTAGTCGTACAAGACAAAGATAGCAGAATTGTGAAGGACTCTGTGTCTACTGACAAAGCCGGCTAGGATTTGTAACCCTAGGTTCTCGGACTAAGGTAACCCCTTTATATCTGATATTACTATTCATCCAACCTAACTTTAAGGGGCATCCTACAGAATGCCCTGCTAGAATCATACTCGTCGATTAGGAAGGTGTGAGACAATGCGTGAGAGACAGGCGTAAAGATAATGTGCGTACATGAGACACGTAGGCAGGTCCATGTATATAGAAAGGGTCGATGAGGATTGTGCGTGTGTATGTTTGCAAGAGGAAGAGTGCTTGTGATAAAGGTTAGTGAAAATAGTTGTAAATGGTTACGAGAGGGAGGGAGGGTTATATCTAGAGCATGTGTGCGAGAAAGACACCTCGGGAGAGAGTGTGTGAGCATGTGTGAGAGACCACCGATGGAGAGTGAAACTACACGTAAAAGACTGCTCTACACATTGATTAAAGATATAAATTGTATCCAAATATTAGGATGGGATCATGATATTTGCAATTCACGGAAGGAGCGGTCATTAATCCATCAGACATCTAGATTCTATCGAATTTGAGCATGTCTATGTTATTATTCGACACAATTGATCCACATAGTTAGTATTTTGAACTCCAGACAATGCATCGCTTTAGCAATCGAATATAAACGTGAGTATAGTTTATGTTGTGTGTGTAAAGGACATTATACATACGAAAGTTACACAATGGACATTATAAATAGCTACCTATGAACTAGCATACATTTGAATTCAACTTAAGGTGGTTTAAAAAAATCAAATTCAACATGAAGTCCATTCAATTATTTGAATTTGATATCATGGCATTTGTAAACCATACCTAAATTATGGGGGCACCAATCTTTGCTCTGATTTTGTACATAATAGCATATGTAGTCGTGTACAAAATAGATTCAAATTTAGCTCCTCCATTCCAAAATAATCGTAGTTATAGGATTTTCAAGTGTCAAAATTTCAAAAAGAAGCGGATAATTTAATGAGGTTTTCAAACATACAAGGTCAAATATAACGTTGTCTATTTAGGTCAATCCTCATAGTTCAAGAGTACTCTAAACGTGAATTCTTGTGTTTCAAAATTTTGAACGAAGTGCCAAAAGAGCCTCTACTCGCCCGAAACCGCGTGAGACCAATGTTTGGTGGTACAAGGAAATTACTTTTCTAATAACTCCGACCCGTGAAACCTACCGGCCCGACATCCAAAGGTCTAAACCGGGGTAGGTTTGTAGCTTCATCTAGACGCCACGCAACCGCATCCGAAAAACATTCATACACAATGGCCGCCTAAGCACACATGCGCGCGGCCGAAATCGCTCCCGCCCACTATTTGGGACACCTGGGATTACCATCCTACCCTCGACCCGCAGTAGGTCCGAAATTTAAGAGGGGGGCAAAGTTTGTACTTTCCCCAAATTTCAAATAAGCGCGTCCCATCTTCTGTTCAAAAAAGCAAAAAACAAGCGTGTCCCACACAGAAACATGGTCCCCCCCCCCGCGCCCACCCGTCCTATTCCCCATTCGTACTCCGTGGGCGCCAAAACTACCTCTCCACCAGCCGCGAAACCCCGGCGTCCTCCGTCCGCCACCCCATCCCACCCATCAACCGCCTCCCTCCTCCATTACGCCGGAGCCGATACCCCGATGTCGTTGTCCACCGCAACCTCAACCGCAACGCCCTCCACGGCTAGTAGTTGAAGACGAGGCCGAGCCGTCCGTACCCGAGCCAGTTCAACCATGCTGTCCTGCGCCTCACCGTTGCCGCTCCAACTTCGCCACCCTCCACCGCCAGCCTCCATCTATTCTGTAGTTCCTGCTTTGAGTTGCAAATGTGAGCAACCGAACCGGTATCAAATACCAAGGCACTACAACGAGAGTTGGTAAGGTACACATCAATAACATTTATATCATATATACCTTTGTTGACGTTGGCCCCCTTCTTATCGACCAGATACTTGGGGCAATTCTACTTCCAGTGGCCAGTTCCCTTGCAATAGAAGCACTCAGTTTCTGGCTTGGGTCCAACCTTGGGTTTCTTCATGGGAGGAGCAACTACTTTGGCACTCTTCTTGAAGTTTCCATTCTTTTCATTTCTCTTCTTGAAACTAGTGGTTTTATTGACCATCAACACTTGATGCTCCTTCTGGATGTCTGACTTCGTGACTTTCAGCATCGCGAACAGCTCGGAGACTGACTTTTTCATCCCTTGCATGTTACAGTTCAACACAAAGCCCTTGTAGCTAGGTGGTAGCAATTGAAGAACTCTGTCAGTGACTGCCTCTGGCGGGAGCTCAACTCCCAACTCAACCAGACGGTTGTAATACCCATACATTCTGAGTATATGCTCACTGACAGACCCATTCTCCTCCATTTTGCAGGCATAGAACTTATCAGAGGTCTCATACCTCTTGATCTGAGCATTCTTCTCAAAAATAAAATTCAACTCTTGGAACATCTCATATGCTCCATGATGTTCAAAACACCTTCGAAGTCCTGGTTCTAAGCCATACAACATGGCATACCGAACTATTGAGTAGTCATCAACATGCTAATGCCAGGCATTCATAACGTCCACAGACGCTGGAGGGGGTGGCGCACCAAGTGGTGCATCAAGGACATAAGACTTATGGGCAGCTATGAGGATAATCCTCAGATTATGGGCCCAGTCCACAAAGTTGCTTCCATCATCTTTCAGCTTAGCTTTCTCTAGGAACGCATTGAAATTCAGGGGAGCTACTGCGCGAGCCATTGATCTACAACATAATTTGCAAAGATAACTTAGACTATTGTTCAAGATAATGAGTTCAATTAATCATATTACCTAAGAACTCCCACTCAAATTATCATCTCTCCGGTTGTCCGAGTGTAACATAATCCAAATTCACCAACCCAAGTCCGATCATCATGTGATATGAGTTGGTTTAATGGTGAAGATCTCCATGTTGATCATATCTACTATATGACTCATGTTCGACCTTTCGGTTTCTTGTGTTCCGAGGCCATGTCTGTACATGCTAGGCATGTCAAGTTTAACCCAATTGTTCTGCATGTGCAAAACTGGCTTGCACCCATTGTGTGCGAGTGTAGAGTCTATCACACCCGATCATCACGTGGTGCTTCGAAACGACGAACTTTCGCAATGGTGCACACTTGGGGAGAACACAATTTTATCTTGAAATTTTAGTGAGGAATCACCTTATAATGTTATCGTCGTCCTAAGCAAAATAAGATGCATAAAAGGATTAACATCACATGCAAATCATAAGTGACATGATATGGCCATCATCTTGTGCTTTTGATCTCCATCTTCAAAGCACCGGCATGATCTTCATCGTCACCGGCATGACACCATGATCTCCATCATCGTGTAGCCATCTGGTTTGTCACGCCAACCATGCTTCTACAACTATTGCTACTGCTTAGCGATAAAGTAAAGCATTACATAGCGCTTAATGATTGACACACAGGTCATACAATAATTAAAGGCAACCCTATGGCTCCTGCCGGTTGTCGCTTTCATCGACATGCAAGTCGTGATAATCTATAAAAAACACGATCATCTCATACATCAAATATATCTCATCATGTCTTTGGACATACCATATCACAGCATACCCTGCAAAAACAAGTTAGATGTCCTCTACTTTATTGTTGCATGTTTTACGTGGCTGCTATGGGAAACTAGTAAGAACCGTTCTTACCTACGCAAAGCCACAAAGGTGATATAAAAGTTGCTATTTAACCTTCTATAAGGACCGCCTTTGTCAAATCCGATTCAACTAAGGTGGGAGAGACAAACACCCGCCAGCCATCTTTATGCAACAAGTTGCATGTCACTCGATGGAACCGGTCTCATGTACGTGAACATGTAAAGTTGGTTTGGGCCGCTTCATCCCACAATACCGCTGAATCAAAATAAGACTAAGGAAGGAAGCAATCTGAATATCAATGCCCAAACACTCCTTTGTGTTCTACTCGTGATGTCATCTACGCATAGACCTAGCTCATGATGCCACTGACAGGTAAGATGCATGGGAAACAAAAAAATTCCTACGCTCACCAAGATCAATCTAGGAGATGCACATATACAAGAGGAGAGATTGGATCTAGATACCCTTGTAGATCGCTAAGCGGAAGCGTTAAGAAACGCGATTGATGTAGTCAAACGTCTTCGCGATCCAATCATGATCCATCCACGAAATCCCGATCAAGTGCCCAACGGATAGCACCTCCGAGTTTAGCACACGTGCTGCTCGGCGGCGTCCTCTCCTTCAGGACCCAACAAGAGAGAGAGGGGGGGTAGATGAGATCGGGACTAACACGATGGTATGGTGGTGGTGGTGGTGGCAGCAAAATTCCAGCAGGGTTTCGCCAACCGCATACCGGTGAAATGTGAGAGGAGTTGGGAGAGGTAACGAGCAAGGGTCGAAGGGTGGCTACCCCCAACGCCTCCCCACCTTTATATAGGCGTGGAGGGGGATGGTGGCTTGCCCTCCAAGGCCCTAGGGTAGTTGGCCAAAGGGGGAGGAAGGAAATCCCACCTTTCCTTACTCATCGATCGCTATCCCTGAAGGAAATATGCCCTAGAGGCAATATTAAAGTTGTTATTTTATATTTCCTTATTCATGATAAATGTTTATTATTCATGCTAGAATTGTATTGACCGGAAACCTTAATACATGTGTGAATACATAGACAAAACACTGAGTCCCTAGTGAGCCTCTACTTGACTAGCTCATTGATCAAAGATGGTTGAGGTTTCCTAACCATGGAAATGAGTTATCATTTGATAACGGGGTCACATCATTAGGAGAATGATGCGATGGACATGACCCATCCGTTAGCTAAGCATGTGGACCGTTCAGTTTTATTGTTATTGCTTTCTTCATGTCAAATACATATTCCTTCGACTATGAGATTATGCAACTCCCGGATACCGGAAGAATACCTTGTGTGCTATCAAATATCACAACATAACTGGGTGATTATAAAGATGCTCTACAGGTATCTCCGGAGGTGTTTGTTGGGTTGGCATAGATCGAGATTAGGATTTGTCACTCTGAGTATCGGAGAGGTATCTCTGGGCCCTCTCAGTAATGCATATCATAAGAAGCCTTGCAAGCAACGTGACTAATGAGTTAGTTACGGGGTGATGTATTACGGAACGAGTAAAGAGACTTGCCGGTAAAGAGATTGAACTAGGTATGAAGATACCGACGATCGAATCTCGGGCAAGTAACTTACCAATGACAAAGAGAATAACGTATGTTGTCGTTATGGTACGACTGATAAAGATCTTCGTAGAATATGTGGGAACCAATGTGAGCATCCAGGTTCCGCTGTTCGTTATTGACTAGAGAGGTGTCTCGGTCATGTCTACATAGTTCTCAAACCCGTAGGGTCCGCACGCTTAACGTTCGATAACGATTTTGTATTATATGAGTTATGTGATTTTATGACCGAATGTTGTTCGGAGTCTCGGATGAGATCACAGACATGACGAGGAGTCTCGAAATGGTCGAGAGGCAAATATTCATATATAGGACGATAGTATTCGGACACCGAAAGTGTTCCGGAGGTACCGGGTACGTATCGGGTCACCGGAAGGGGTTCCGGGCAACCCCCGGCAAACTATATGGGCCTAATGGGCCAAGAGAGGGACATACCATCTCCTAAGGGGCTGGTGCGCCCCCTATAGAGGGAAATAGGAGGATAAGGAAAGGAGGGAAGGGAGAAGGAAAGGGGAGGATTCGGCCTCCCCCTTTCCTTCCCCTCCCCCCTCTCTTTCCTTCCCCCTCCGATGGATATGGAAGGGGGGAGGCCGACTTGGAGGAGGCGCGCAAGTAGGATCCCTCCTACTTGTGGTGCCCCTTGCTACTCCCCTTCCTCTCCCACCTATATATATATATGTGGGGGGGGGCACCGCTAGAACACACAACATTGATTCCTAGCCGAGTGCAGCGCCCCCCTCCACAGTTTACGCCTCCGGTCATATTCACGTAGTGCTTAGGCGAATCACTTCACCATCACCGTCACCACGCCGACATGCTGACGGAACTCTCTCTCGACACTTTGCTGGATCAAGAGTTTGAGGGACGTAATCGATCTGAACGTGTGCAGAACTCGGAGGTGTCGTACGTTCGGTGCTTGATCGGTCGGAACGAGAAGAAGTTCGACTACATCAACCGCGTTGTCAAACGCTTCCGCTTTCGGTCTAGAAGGATACGTGGACACACTCTTCCCTCTCGTTGCTATGCATCTCCCAGATAGATCTTGCGTGAGCATAGGATTTTTTTTAATTGCATGCTACGTTTCCCAAGAATCCCCCCTTTTAGGGATCATGATCTTATCCCCTTGGGATATGATACTAGTCCTTTTAAGGGAGGATCCTGGTGCGCCTAGAATAGGGTTGTGGGGACTTTACCCACTACACACGTTCATGTGGGTCCTCCATGCAGGTGGGCACCACTCTGGAAACTTCTAGAACCTTCCCGGTACAATACCGAAAAAATCAAACTTTTTTCGAAACCCCGATAACAATTTTCCATATATGAATCTTTACCTCCGGACTATTCCGGAGCTCCTCGTGATGTCCTGGATCACATATGGGACTCTGAACAACCTTCGGACTTTCCACTATTAATATCTCAATACTACCCTAGCGCTACCGAACGTTAAGCGTGCGACCCTACGGGTTCGATAATCATGTAGACATGACCGAGACTCCTCTCCGATCAATAACCAATAGCGGGACCTGGATGCCCATATTGATTCTTACATATTCCAGGAAGATCTTTATCGGTTGAACCACAATGTCAATGATTCAGTTGATCCCGTATACAATTTCCTTTGTCCGGCGATATGTTACTTTCCCGAGATTCGATCGACGGTATCTCCATACCTAGTTCAATCTCGTTACCGGCAAGTCTCTTTACTCGTTCGGTAATACAAGATCACGCGACCAAACTCATTAGTCACATGCTTGCAAGCTTCTTGTTATGTTGTATTACCGAGAGGGCCCCAAAATACCTCTCCGTCATACGGAGTGACAAATCCCAGTCTTGATCGATGCCAACTCAACAGACACCCTCGGAGATACCTGTAGAGCATCTTTATAGTCACCCAGTTACGTTGTGGTGTTTGATACACACAAGGTACTCCTCCGGTGTCAGTGAGTTGCATCATCTCATGGTCATAGGAATAGATACTTGGCATGCAGAAAACGATAACAATAAACTTGATATGATCATATGCTACGTTTATAGTTTGGGTCTTGCCCATCACATTGTTCTCCTAATGATGCGATCCCATTATCAAATGACAACTCATGTCTGTGACTAGGAAGCCATAGCCATCTTTGATCAACGAGCTAGCCCGGTAGAGGCTCACTAGAGACATGTTGTCTATGCATCCACACACGTATCTGAGTTTCCAATCAATACAATTATAGCATGGATAATAAACCATTATCATGAACAAGGATATATAATAATAACCACTTTGTTATTGCCTCTTGGGCATATTTCCAACAAATGTGACCGTGCATTGCAACGGACGAAACAAATCCTCACACGCCGCTAGCAACCCATTATATTATGTTGCTATTTCTCGTTTTTGTCACCATCATGTATTGTGCTCATATTGTCCATCTATTCACGACGAAAGTGATCAATCCCAAGGCGATGTGCTTGGCATCGTACTCTGGCAAAAGAACTGTGTGTCGCAACACCAAACTTAGGTCAAGGAACTGTTGATGCATACTGTACATCAAATTTAGGGATAATGGATTCTGGCAAACTTAGGTCAAGGAACTGTTGATGCATACTGAACACCAAATTTAGAGATAATGGATTCTAGCATGGAAACTAAGTTTAGGAATAAGTTAAGGTTCAAACATTTCATCAGGCATCTCAAAGAAATGTAGCAAATGTGAGTCAAATTATCTTAAAATAAAATTGTACCTGAATAAACATATGTTAATGAATCAAAAGAAAATATGAAATATCATTTTAATCAAAAGCAAATTAGCAATGAAAGAAGTGACCAATCCTATGAAATTTATTTGGTTAATTAACGCCACCATATTTTTTTTGAAAAGATCTAGGTATTCTTTTCTTCCGTTCCCTTAGAATAAGGCCACGCGTTGTTTTGGCTCCTGGGTGCATATGCATCCATTATCTAAATACACATTTTGAAAAGTTAAAAAATTCGGAACAAAAATCCCGCGGGTATATCCGAACATTCTATGTACGTGCACAATGTTTCATTGAAAAACGACGTTTTGTCTTTTTTACACAAGCCACAAAAACCCTTATTTTTCACCGGAAACTTTGTGCACGCATATAAAATTTCCGAATATACACGGAGGATTTTTGTTCGGAAATTTTTTAACTTTTCAAAATCTGTATTCAGACAATGAATGCATATGCACCTAGGAGCCATAGCCAATTCCCACTCTCACATTATATGTGCAGCGTATAGTAACACATCACGTCCCTTCCCTGCATGCTCCCTTAAAATAAGGTCATTCATAATAAGCAGTGTGCACAGCACCGTCCTTTCCGTTCATGTGAGAATACATTGCTTCCCACAATCCTAATCCATCCTTCTTTCTTGTTTAATACGGACACATAGCATACTCATTCAGCGTCTTAACTGAGCATGGTTAATAATATAGCATGCTGCTGGCTATAGTAATTTATCATATCATCTATAGTCAATGTAATAGCCAACACATATAATAATTGGGTTATAGAAAATACTGCTTTACCAACCTATGGTCCATCTCTTATTCTCATAAAATTTATTGAAGCTCGTGCTACAGCCAGCTGTAAGTCTACAACCCGCTTCTCTTCTCTCTCATCTTCTTTCTTATCCAAATTAGCACCAATATAATATTTAAATATTTACAATCCGGTTACATCATCTTATTATACTTGCCTCATTCAATATGCGCATCCACCCTTCCTTCCTTTCTTTAATTTAATATACCCAAGACAGTCACTCTCATCTTATGGTCCCTAATGTATATTAGAAAAACACCCGTGCGTTGCAACGGGGCCACATTAACTTTAAAAATTCAATATCAGTTATGTTAATATTACATTTAATATTCTCATACATATCAAATGACATTGACGATATTTTTTACCATCAAATTCTCACACGCATACTCTCTTCCTCCCTCTTCCTCACTCTCTCTCCCCCTCTCTCTCTAACACACACATATCCATCTTATTGGGTACGGGATCATAATCCGTCTATTTCACACGCACACGCGCTAGTGCATAACAATATGGATTATGTGTATTATATTTGCCACCACAACTTATATTTCTCTGAGCCGCGTCGCTACAGAGCCGAACTCCCATCCGACCACCTCGCCGGCATCGAAGGGGAATGGATAAGAGTGACGCCATGCCTCCCCTGCCCCCATGGCCTCACTCCTCGACGTCCCCTTCCAGATCCACTTCTCCTCCTCACTCGCTCAATCCCGTCGATCTGGACGAAGTCAGACGCCACGGCCACCATGACCGACCCCGTCCACACAGCCACTGCTCTCCCTGCAGGCTAGGAGCTTGTCGAGGAGCTCCGAACTCCTCTGCTACTTCGTCTACGCCAACGAGATCAAGTCTAGCACCCCCGCATCGATGTCGCTGCCGTCTTCCTCAACCTTCGGCCACCATAACATTGTCGTTCGATCCGCGCCGCCCCGAGCTCCCCTGTCTTCCCCTAGGGCGCCATTGACACCGCCGTGATCTCCTCTTGCATTTTCCCTGTTTCCCCTCTCGTTTGCTCTCGTTAGGTATTTCGCCGTGGCCGAGAACCGCCGTCCGCCATGGCCATTGCAGGGGTAGCCACCGAGCTCCTCGGATTGACCCCGTGGCACATGCCCGCTCCTATGCACGCCCATGCCCAAGCATGCTGCTCTTCTTCCGCGCCCGCAGGGCCACTCCCTCTCCATGCCCACGCCTGTGCCACACCACGTTGATCGCGCCCGCCACTGCCGTCGCGCTCGCCGCAGCCACCGCACCATTGTGACCCATGCGACGCACACCCTGGCCACGCGCCACACTCTCGCTAGCTGCGCTCGCCCCGTCTGCTGCCGCCTATCCCTTCGCTCGCCCCACAGTCGCGCCCCCTCCTGTCACGGCCATCTTCTGTCGCCGCCCCCTCAGCCACGCCCGCCGCTTGCCTCGCCTGCTGCGTGCTGCTTCCTGCTGCTATGCGCTGCTCTACCGCTGGTACGCTGCTGGGCCATGTCCTTGATACCTCCATGGACAAACATGGAGGAGGGATTGTCAATGGAGTACGAGGAGGAGGTAGCGGAGAAGGTGTGGAGAGGCAGGAGGTCTGGGGTGGCGTCAGCTGGCTGTGGTGGAGGTGTTTATGCGAGAAGGATCCGGAGCGGAAGGAGAGGTCACAATTGGAAAGAATCGCAAAAAAAATTCATAATCTGGAGATCTCATTCCCAAAAAATGCTATCGATGGAGGGGTGATTTCCTTCTATAGGTGGAAAACATAGGAAATAATGGTTATTATCAAGGAAAGGTAAAAAATTAGGAAAGTTAGGATTTTGAACTGATTTTTATGTAAATGGGGTTTTATTGTTTGGTAACGTGATATCAGTACCTGCCCGTTTGTGACGTGTCTGATTAAGAAAGTATGCAAATGTTAAGAAACTATTTATTGGGAGGAAAGTTTGTGACGTGTCTATTATTTGTTTCCTAAAACAAATTTCACTAATGAGAGAAATCGATTAATTTAGATAAGTTAGAAAAGTTAGATTAAAATATATTATTTGTTTTTCAAAAATCTGTTATTTGTTTCCTAAGACAAATTGAACCAACAAAAGAAATCGATTGATTTCCATAATTTAAGGAAGTTAGATTCGTGATTTGTTATATGTTAGTAAAGTTCTCATTGTAATAAAGAATGAAGAGAAAAATTTGCCAAAAAAAAAGAGTGGAGAGAAAAATAAATCAATGGACCAGGATGGGAGGGGATGGTGGAAGGAGAGACGAAAAAACCCAACAAAAATAAACTCTATTAAAAATAGAGATAAACAGTTAGAAATCGCTTTGAACGAACGATGTGAGCTCTCAGTTGTTTGCCTCCAGCGGCACTTATTTTTCATATAAGTGGCTTATCGCGGGAGCAACTACATCGCGCGTGGGGCGCCCCCAGGGCACCCCTATTTCTTGCGTTCAGTGAGACGAAGGGATGCGCTCGCTTCTGGGGCGCCCCAGATGGGCTGGCCCAGCCGTGGGAGCGACAGCCTATTTTTTTCTGTTTTCATTTTTACTTTATTTCTACACTTTTTTATACTTTCAAATATTATATATATATATATATATATTTGTGTGTGTGTGTGTCTGTGTGTGTGTGTTACAAAAAAACACTCTTCAAAACACATTTAAAAAATTGTTGAATAAGTATTAGAAAATGTTGAATTAGAATTTGAAAAATGTTGAATAAGTATTAAAAATGATGAGTAAGTATTTGAAAAATGTTGAATAGATATTAAAAAATGTTGAACGAGTATATGAAAAATGTTGAATAAATATTTGAAAATGTTGAACAAGAATTCAAAAAATGTTGAAAAAGTATTCGAAAAATATGGAATAAGTATTAAAAATGTTGAACAAGTAATTGAAAAATGTTGAATAGGTATTTGAAAAATGTTGAATGAGTATTTGAAAAATGTTGAACAAGTATTTAAAAAAAATTAAACAAATATTCACACAATGTTGAACATCTATACAAAAAAGGTTGACCACTTATTATGAAAATGTAGAGTGAAAGCAAAACCAAACATAAGAAAAAACAAAAAAAATGGAGAAGAAAAAAAGAAAACCAACCAAGAAATAGAGAAGAAAAATAATGAAAAACTAGTCAAATCAGAGAAAAAAACAAAGAAAACCCTATGAAAATGAAAACAAAAACCGAAAAAAGAAACACGAAATACTAGTGAAAAAGCCACCTCAAATCAGCATCAAGTACCTCTCGTTCCTAGTGCTGAACACAAACTGGACATTGGCGTGGTGCTTAGCAGCGTGACATATTAGCTAGTAGACCAGGGTTTGAACCCTTGAGTTCGCCCCTTTTGTTCTTTATTTATTTTAAGTGGGTTGGCCTGATATCTCGAAACTCTTAAACAAGACATCTCTGGGGCGATGCGAGATCCTATTTGGCGCTCGCACGCGTCATGCAGTGGGCCGGCCCAGTCAACCTTTTGAAAACAAAACGGTTCACCACTAGACCAGGCGCAGTTTTGAAATAACCCTATGTGACCCATCTTTTAGTACAAACATTAACATATAGTAGTATTGTATACCCTATATAAATTATTTAACAAAGAAAAGGGAAATTTAAAAAATAATTCACGAAATAAAAAAGCTTCACGATTTGAAAAAGAGTTCATTAGGACTGAAACAGTTCATCGAATTTGAGAAAAAGTTCACCAAGTTTGAAAAAAAATCATCGGATTTGAAAATAGTTCATTGAATTTGAAAATAGTTTACCGAATTTGAAAATAATTAATTGAATTTGAAAAAAAATCATCAATTTTCAAAAAAAGTTCATCCAAAAAATGGAACAAGTTCATCGATCTGAGAAAAAATCCATCAAATTTTTGGAAAAGTTCCTAGAAAAAAGAAAAAAATCATCAAACTCGATGAAAAAGTTCACGAACCTAAATAACTGCGCATTTAAGAACAAATATATTAAAAATTAAAAGAACTTGAAAAAAAAGAACAAAAAAGAACAAAAAGAACTCACAAACGATAAAAGGAAAAAAACGAAGATACAGTGCCCAAGTTGGTCAATGGCCTGGTGGTTGTCGCCCAGCGCAGGAGGTGGTGTGCGCTGCAGGCGCCAGTTAACGAAATGCAACTTAACTGGTGCATGCAGCGCCAAATAGGATTTGCCCGGAGCGATCGCTTGATGCGATAAATAGCTTCCGCGCGCCCCCAGTCGCGGCAGGGGAACTCCTATATGGGGCCGTACACGCCCGTAGCCTATATGGCGCCAGTCCATGTGCGGGGCAGGGAGCCCCTTGTCTTTTTTGTATTTTTCTGTTGTCAGTTTTTTTATGTTTTAAAAATAATTTAGGATTTCAGAAAAAGTTGCTAAATTGTTGAATTATTCGTGAGTTCAAAGATTGCTCGTGATTCAAAAAATGTTCAGGAATTGATAAATGCCCACGGATTCATAAAATGTTCTCAGTTTCAAAAATATTGTTCGGCTATTCAGTTTTTTTACAATTTAAAAAATGTTCATCGATTTATAGGAAAATGTTCACAATATTAAAAAATGTTCGAGAATTCTACAAAATGTTCACCAAATTCAAAAAAATTCAAAAAATGTTCACGTTTTCCAGAAAATGTACACAATTTCTAGGAATGTTCATGAATATGAAAACTGTTCCTGATTCGGAAAAACGTTCACAAATTTAAAAACTGTCTAGGATTTCAAAAACCAATGTTCCCGATTTCAAGAAATGTTCACGATTTTGAAAATATGTTCACTTTTTCTAAAAATGTTCACGAATTTCCAAAAACTGTTCATCTATACAAAAATTATTATCGCGGATTTGTAAAAAGCGTTCAGCAATTTGAAAAATGTTCCACTTTTCAAAAATGTTCAAAATTGGATAAAAATTCTTCACAAATTTGAAACATAGCCGAAAAAGAAGAAATAGGAAAGGAGAAAAAAGAACTGACCATTAAAATATTTTTGCAAATTAAAAAGAGGAATAAAACAAAAAACACAAAAAACACAAAAAGAACAAAAAAGGAAAGGAAAAGAAAGAATAAACGAGATAAAACCAGAAAAACCCGGTTTAGGGGAAGGTCGGCCTTCCCTAAATCGATTCGCAGCGACCTACGCTCTATATCCCGCTCGATGCGGCAAGTTGACGCACCGGCGATCGGCTGATCGACGCGACAGGGCCGGCCCATTTGAGTAGATCGCATTGGCACTACCCCTCCAGTTTTAGGAACCTTCCAGAGGGTTCCTTGAAACGTTTTTTTCTTTTTCTTTGGTTTTTTTTTCTTTTTTCTCTTTTTCTTTGTGGTCGGGTTTTCTTTTTCATTTTTTAATTTATTTTTTTCTTTTTCCCGAAATGTTCAATATTCTAAAAAAAAGATCAAATTTTGAAAAATATTTCTGTTTTCGAATCTTGTTCCTAAATCTAAAAATGTTCCTTATTTTTAAAATGTTCCTGTTTTGTGGTATTAAAAAATGTTTTTTAAAACATTTGTAGTTTCAAAATTTTGTGCACAATTTCAAAAAATGTTGTTGTTTTCAAAATTTGTTCAAAAATTCAAAATTGTTTGGGGAGTTTCAAATAATGTTTAGGATTACAAAATTTGTTCGGAATATCAAACATGTTCTTGCTTTTTTAAAAAAATTGCTCACAAATTGAAAATACTTTTGTGGTTTCTAATTTTTGTTCGTCATTTTGAGATTCCAAATTCCGTTTGTCTTTTTTAGAAATCTTTTGAGGTTCAAATATTGTTAGTTTCATTTACAAAAAATGTTTTAAAATCTAAAACTAATAGAATTTTAAATTGTAAAAATGTTTGCATGTTATGTTTTTTCAAAAATTCAGAAAATGTTTACGATTTTCAAAAAATGTCCCTATATTGAAAATTTGTTCACAAATTTCGTAAATGTTCATGTTCTTGAAATTATGTTTGCAAATTATAAAATTGTTTGGGAATATGAAAAAAAATCATATCTTTTTATTTTTGTTCATAAATTATAAAAAATTGTTCGGGAATTTCAGAAAACGTGCAAGCTTTTCCAAATTGTTCTCATTTCCAAAACAAATCATGATTTTTTTTTCATTCGTTCTCACTTTATAAAATTTGTTCTGAATCTAAAATGTTGTACCCGTTTTCAAATTTTGTTCATCAATTCCAAAAAATATTCGTGTTTTCAAAGCATGTTCTCGAATTTTGAAAAATATTCACATTTTCAGAAATGTTTTGAAATTTTTGAAAATGTTCATGTTTTAAATAAATCTTTTATAGTTTCAAACTGAGTTCCACTTTTCGAGTTTTGTTTACAAATTTCAAAAATGTTCACATTTAAAAAACAAATTCAGGAAGTTGAAAATTTCTTCATAGCTTTCAAAAGGTGATGAGAAATTTTCAAATTCATTCGCGTGTGTTAAAAAATATTCCTAACTTAATTAAAGTGTTCTAAATTTGAAACATTGTTTGCAAGGTTTTAAGTAATGTTCTGTTACGCCACTAAATATAGTACTTTATGGTTCACTCTGCTAGTTTTGTCAACAATGTTCAATATGTGGACTGGCTAGCCGCACTCATTCGCTAGCAGCAGTTCTCTAGTTCGAATCCGAGCTTGGGCGACGCATTGTTTTTGCGACTCAAATTGGGCCAACCCAGTCGGGCACGCCTTGTGCAAAGGGAGGTCTGGAGTACTCGTTGCAAAGATTGCTCTAACTTTCCAGGTTGCGACAAGTGACGCACATGCAACGCGTCATTTGTTGCAACTTGGGAGTTTTCCCTTTTTTCGTAGATTCATTTATTCAAAACGTTTTATCTCTCAAATCGTGCGTCCAAATCTCGAACCGCTTTCACCGTTGGATTCCTCGCATCGAGATTTTCAAAACTAGATCCCATGTTGATAGGTTTTGATGAACTTTTTCAGAAGAAAAAAAACCAGATGAAAAAACCAGACGAAAAAACCGAACCGGAAGCACGGGTTTTTTCCCTTTCCAAAACAGGCACACCCGTGCCTCTCACGAAATCACAACCGTGCCTCTCGCGGAAAGAAAAAGAACGAGAAAACGTGTTTTTTTTCATTTCCGAGGAGGCACGGCCGTGACTCTCGCGAAAGCACACCCATGCTTCTCGCGGAAACAAGACCGTGACTCTCACGAAACAAAAAAAACAGAGAAGGCGTTTTTTTCGTTTCCAAGAGGCACCACTATGACTCTCGCGAAAGTACAACCATGCCTCTTGTGGAAGTAAAACCGTGACTCTCGCGAAAGAAAAAAAAATAAAAAATGCGTTTTTTTCGTTTTCGAGAGGCACGGCCGTGACTCTCGCGAAAATACACCCGTGCCTCTCGCGGAAGCAAAACCATGACTCTCGCAAAAGAAAAAAAAACAGAAAACGTGTTTTTTTGTTTTCGAGAGGCACGGCCGTGACTCTCGCGAAAGCACAACCGTGCCAATCGCGAAAGCAAAACTGTGACTCTCGCGAAAGACAAAACATGTTTATTCGTGCAAAAAGATTTTTTGATCAAAAAGCTAAGAAAGAACGATGGAAAACCAAAACGTCGAAAAAACCTGGAAAACCCCCATTTAAATAGCCGAAAACGCGTGTGGAAAAATAAAAAACAAAATCCAGAGAGAGCGGCCAAAGCGCGACACGTGGCGAATGGCTGAGAGCGCGTCAAGTGGCACTGATTGTTGCGAGGCTCCCGAAGGAGCGCTCGTTAACTAGTGGCTCCCCATGACGGCAGCGTGCACCCTCGCGCTTCCCCGCGCGCCCTGTTGGGCCAGCCCATGCACGAGCGGGGCGCCCGGTTTTTTATTTTCATTTTTTACTTTTACTTCTTTATTTTCTGTTATTGTATTATTCTATACTAATATAATTTGGGTTTAGTTCTACAATTTAAAAACATTTTGAATTGTGAATTGTCAAAAGAAGTTATTGAATTCAAAAAATATTTGCGATTCAATAGAATGAACATATTTTGAATTTTCAATAAAATCTTTTTATGAGCATTTTTAATAATGATGAACATTTTTATATTTCATGAACAAATTTTGGAATTTTTGAACACTATTTCTATTCAAAAACATATTTATTTTAAATGGATGAAAAAATTGTTTTCAATGAACATTTTCTGAAAATCTATGAACAAATTTGTAATTTGATGACTATGTTTGCAATTCGAAGAACAAAATTTTAATTTTCATGAACATTATTTAAATCTGATGAACACAAAATGAATTCGATGAACATTTTTTAAAATTTTTGAACATTTGTTTACTTTGATGAATTTTTTTTATTTGATGAATTAAAAACTGTTCATGAATAAAAGAAAATTCACAAAAAGTGAAAAGTAAAAAAGTACATGATTTCAAAAAAAAATGTTCATATTTTTTTAATAAAATCATGATTTCAAAAAACTATTCACTGTTATAAAAAGTGTTCATGATATTTAAAAGAAAACGATCAAAAGAAGAAAACAGAAAAAATCACGAATTTAAAAGATTTTTGCAAATTAAAACATGAATAAATTAAAAAAAGGAAAACAGAAAAAAGGGAAAACGAAAGGAAAACAGGAAAAAGAAAAAAAGAAAAAGAAAAAGAAAAGAAAAACCGGTTCGGGGAAGGTTCTGGAACCTTCCCAAAACCGGTTGGGGTGAATCACGTTAATGGACCGACCCAGAGAAACTCCAGCGCTCGAGGGGGTACGCGCGACCCCGCTAGGCAGAGACCTAGCCGCCGTATAGGGTTCGCCGCTTGTCGCCCAGCCACGTGGCTTATGTTCCAGGAAAATCTAGCAGTGCAACTATTTTAGTAAGCCCAGTGGTACAATTTTTGAAGCCCACCAGTGCATCTATGTGGGCCGGCACACGTAGATTGAACAAGATTAGAGCAAGCATGTAGATGGGGGAGCTCCTAACCGGCGCTCTCAGCGCCCGTTCCTCGTCCCGGCGCTCGAAGAAGATGTGACTGGGCCGGCCCAGCAAAAATTCAGTGGATAGACCTCATTTGCGCGAAAAAAAACCCCTAAAAAGAAGTTCTCCTAGAGGATCGAACTCACGACCTCCAACAGCAGGCAACTACTGATAACCAACTGGACTACGACACACCACTGACCCAATCCAGGGCGAAACGTAATGTACATTTGTAGCCGCGAAATTTAATACACATGTAAACGTTCACTGTAGCGCTTTGATTTTAAATTATTTGAAAACATTTGAGAAAAAGTTCATGAATTACAGAAAAGTTCATTGGTTCTTGAAAAGAAATCATATTTCAAAAAAAGTTCATCGATTTCGAAAAGGAGTTGGTCAGTTTTGAAAAGAGTTCATAGATTTTGAAAAAAAAGTTCATCTATTTTGAAAAAGAGTTCATCGACTTTGAAAAAAGTTCATCAATTTTGAAAAAGAGTTCATCGATTTGGAAAAAAGTTCATAGGTTTTGAAAAAAATAGTTCGTCGACTTTAAAAAGAGTTCATCGGTTTTGAAAAAGAGTTCATCGATTTTGAAAAGGAGTTCATCGATTTGCAAAAAAGTTCATCGGTTTTCAAAAAAGAGCTCAACGACTTTGAAAAAAGTTCATCGATTTTGAAAAAGAGTTCATCGATTTGGAAAAAAGTTCATCGTTTTGAAAAAAGAGTTCATCGAGTTTAAAAAAAGTTCATCGATTTTGAAAAAGAGTTCATCGATTTGGAAAAAAAATTCATCGGTTTTGAAAAACGAGTTCATCAACTTTGAAAAAAGTTCATCGATTATGAAAAGTGTTCGTTGATTTTGGAAAAAGAGTTCATCGAATTTGAAAAAAAAGTTCATCGATTTTGATAAAAAGTTCATTGAATTTGAACAGGTTTACCAAATTTGAATAAAAAATTGCACATTTACGAAAAAAAGAAAAAGGAATAAGAAAAGAAAAATGAAAAATGAAAAAAGAGCAGGAAAAAGGAGAAGAAGAAAATATCGCGACCTGGACAAACAATAAAGGAAGGAAAATAGGTTTGCAGACACCAAGTTGTTTGTTGCCTAGTGGTAACTGTGTTGCTCTCAATATCGAGACGTCCCAGGTTCGAACCACCGCACGGACGCTTTTTTGATTGATGCAGTTTTAACAGAAAAAAGAGAAGTGGAGAGAGAGGGGGGCTGCCAGAGGTGGGCCGCGCGTCTCCTCCCCCCTGGTCCGATTTGGACTAGGAGAGGGGGGGCGGCGCCCCCCTTTCCCTCTCCCTCCCCACTTCTTTCCCCCTCACTCCTACTAGGAGGACTCCTCCTGGCGCGCCTATAGGGGCCGGCCGGCCTCCTTCCCTTGCTCCTTTATATACGGGGGCAGGGGGCATCCCTAGACACACAAGTTGATCTTCGTGATCGTTCCTTAGCCGTATGCGGTGCCCCCTTTCACCATATTCCACCTCGGTCATATTGTAGCGGTGCTTAGGCGAAGCCCTGCGACGGTAGAACATCAAGATCGTCACCACGCCGTCGTGCTGACGGAACTCCTCCCCGACGCTTTGCTGGATTGGAGCCCGGGGATCGTCATCGAGCTGAACGTGTGCTAGAACTCGGAGGTGCCGTAGTTTCGGTGCTTGATCGGTCGGGCCATGGAGACGTATGACTACATCAACCAAACGCTTCCGTTGTTGATCTACAAGGGTATGTAGATCACACTCTCCCCTCTCGTTGCTATGCATCACCATGATCTTGCGTGTGCGTAGGAATTTTTTTGAAATTACTACGTTCCCCAACACTTCTACCATCAATAAATTTTGACCTTGTTTCTCGTCACATTGCTGATTACAACGCAATAAGTAATTGCAAATCTGTTCACACCTATCAAACTAATATGTGTTCACACTTAGCACCGGGCTATAAAAACTACCCACTCGAAAATTACTTCACAGTTCCTCTCCTCATCACCCACAAAACTGATTTTTTCTGTCAAGTCGTTCCGCCATGACCGTTAGGAGGAGTTTAGGGTGGACATATAACCAGACAACAAAGACCAAGGCCGCGGAAGCACTAGAGAGGTCCCATCGCGAAGCCGCAGCCGCAACAGAGATGTCCCGGTGCGCCGCGGAGCCCTCGAACGAGCTCTCACGGGCACGTGCGGGCTCTCACAAGCGCATTCGCGACGTCGGCCATCGCGACGAGCCGGCGTTCTTGAAGTCCTTCGCCGGCGATGACGACATTCTCGCTGGCATCACTACGCAGCAGGAGCTGGTCGACGGCTTGATGAAGCTGCTCAAGATCAGCGATGCCTCAGTTGACAAGGCGACCGGCCTCGTTGAGCAACTCATGGGTGACAATGCGAAGCTCCTCAAGTTGGTCGCCGAGAAGGAGGATGAGGCCGCGTCGGCTGGAAGATGCTGCATGAGCAGAGTAGTGCCTCGGAGATGACGCTGAAAGCGGTCATCGAGGAACTGATGGGTGTCTTAAGGAAGCTCCGGATCGAGCGCGAGCAGGAGGTGGAGGAATCTGTGGCTTCTTTCAAGCAAAGTTGTGAGGAATCGAAGAAGGAGCTGGAGGATTTCACCGCCCGGCGATCCATCGACGAGTAGAGACAGTAGCAACCCAGATCATTGTCTTCAATTTCCTTCTTCTCTTGCTCTCGTATCTTCCGGGCTTTTCCGCATGTGGCATTTTAAATTATCTGGAATATGTAAGACAATTATTGTCTGTGACATTGTAAATTTTTCATCGTATTATCCATTGCCATTTTATTTGTGGTCGTATTATCCGTTGCCCTATGTAGCAATTTAAATTAGGGTGGAATACGAGTTGAAAACACGAACAAAGCAAATGCTGCCATGGGATCACTGAAGGAAATATGCCCTAGAGGCAATAATAAAGTTATTATTTACTTCCTTATTTAATGATAAATTTTTATTATTTATGCTAGAATTGTATTAACCAGAATCATAATACATGTGTGAATACATAGACAAAAAGAGTGTAACTAGTATGCCTCTACTAGACTAGCTCGTTGATCAAAGATGGTTATGTTTCCTAACCATAGACATGAGCTGTCATTTGATAAACGGGATCACATCATTAGGAGAATGATGTGATTGACTTGACCCATTCCGTTAGCTTAGCACTTGATCGTTTTAGTTTACTGCTATTGCTTTCTTCATGACTTATACATGTTCCTATGATTATGAGATTATGAAACTCCCCATTATCGGAGGAACACTTTGTGTGCTACCAAATGTCACAACGTAACTGGGTGATTATAAAGGTGCTCTACAGGTGTCTCCGATGGTACTTGTTGAGTTGGCATAAATCGAGATTAGGATTTGTCACTCCGATTGTCGAAGAGGTATCTCTGGGCCCTCTCGGTAATACACATCACTATAAGCCTTGCAAGCATTGTGACTAATGAGTTGGTTGCGGGATGATGTATTACGGAACGAGTAAAGAGACTTTCCAGTAACGAGATTGAACTAGGTATGAGGATACCGATGATCGAATCTCGGGCAAGTAACATACCGATGACAAAGGGAACAACGTATGTTGTTATGCGGTTTGATCGATAAAGATCTTCGTAGAATATGTAGGAGCCAATATGAACATCCATGTTCCGCTATTGGTTATTGACCGGAGACGTGTCTCGGTCATGTCCACATAGTTCTCGAACCCGTAGGGTGCGCACGCTTAACGTTCAGTGACGATCGGTATTATGAGTTTATGTGATTTGTTGTACCGAAGGTAGTTCGGAGTCCCAGTGAGATCGGGGACATGACGAGGAGTATTGAAATGGTCGAGACGTAAAGATCGATATATTGGACGACTATATTCGGACATCGGAAAGGTTCTGAGTGATTCAGGTATTTTTCGGAGTACCGGGGAGTTACGGGAATACGGGGAAGAAGTATTGGGCCTCATGGGCCAAGTGGTGGAAGAGAGGAGGCAGGGCGCGCGGCCCCCTAGCCCAAACCAAATTGGACTAGGGGGGGCGCCCCCCTTTCCTCCTTTCCTCCCTCTCCTTCCTTCTCCCTCTCCTCCTTCCTTTCCCCCTCCTAGTAGGAGTAGGAAAGGGGAGTCCTACTCCTACTAGGAGGAGGACTCCTCCTGGCGCGCCCTGCAAGGGCCGGCCGGCCTCCCCCTTGCTCCTTTATATACGGGGGCAGGGGCACCCTAGGACACACAAGTTGATTGTTCCAAGCCGTGTGCGGTGCCCCCCTCCACCCTAATCCGCCTCGATCATATCGTAGCGGTGCTTAGGCGAAGCCCTGCGTCGGTAGCAACATCATCACCGTCATCATGCCGTCGTGCTGACGGAACTCTCCCATGAAACTCTGCTGGATCGGAGTTCGTGGAACGTCATCGAGCTAAACATGTGCTGAACTCGGAGGTGTCGTGCGTTCGGTACTAGGATCGGTCGGATCATGAAGACGTACGACTACATCAACCGCGTTCTCATAATGCTTCCGCTTACGATCTACGAGGGTACGTAGACGATACTCTTCCCTCTCGTTGTTGTGCATCACCATGATCTTGCGTGTGCGTAGGATTTTTTTTAAATTACTACGTTCTCCAACAGTGGCATCCGAGCCAGGTTTATGCGTAGATGTTATATGCATGAGTAGAACACAAGTGAGTTGTGGGCAATACAAGTCATACTGCTTACCAGCATGTCATACTTTGGTTCAGCGGTATTGTTGGATGAAGCAGCCCGGACCGACATTACACGTACGCTTATGTGAGACTGGTTCTCCCGACGTGCTTTGCACACAGGTGGCTGGCGGGTGTCAGTTTCTCCAACTTTAGCTGAACCAAGTGTAACTACGCCCGGTCCTTGTTGAAGGTTAAAACAACACTAACTTGACGAAATATCATTGTGGTTTTGATGCGTAGGTAAGAACGGTTTCTTGCTCAGCCCGTAGCAGCCACGTAAAACTTGCAACAACAAAATAGAGGACATCTAACTTGTTTTTGCAGGGCATGTTGTGATGTGATATTGTCAAGACGTGATGAGATATAAATTGTTGTATGAGATGACCATGTTTTGTTAAAGTTATCGGCAATTGGCAGAAGCCTTATGGTTGTCTCTTTATTGCATAAGATGCAAGCGCCATACAATTGCTTTACTTCATCGCTATGCGATAGCAATAGTTGCAAGAGCAATAGTTGGCGAGACGACCATATGATGAAACATTGATAGAGATCAAGATCATGGAGATCATGGTGTCATGCCGGTGACGATAGAGATCATGACGGTACTTTGGAGATGGAGATCAAAGGCGCAAGATGATCATGGCCATATCATGTCACATATTTTGATTGCATGTGATGTTTATCCTTTATGCATCTTATTTTGCTTAGTTTGGCGGTAGCATTATAAGATGATCTCTCACTAAATTTCAAGGTACAAGTGTTCTTCCTGAGTATGCACCGTTGCCAAAGTTCGTCGTGCCGAGACACCACGTGATGATCGGGTGTGATAAGCTCTACGTTCACATACAACGGGTGCAAGCCAGTTTTGCACATGCTGAAATACTCGGGTTAAACTTGACGAGCCTAGCATATGCAGATATGGCCTCGGAACACTGAGACCAAAAGGTCGAGCGTGAATCATATAGTAGATATGATCAACATAGTGATGTTCACCATTGAAAACTACTCAATTTCACGTGATGATCGGTCATGGTTTAGTTGATTTGGATCACGTGATCGCTTAGATGATTAGAGGGATGTCTATCTAAGTGGGAGTTCTTAAATATGATTAATTGAACTTTAATTTATCATGAACTTAGTCCTGATAGTATTTGCATAAATATGTTGTAGATCAATAGCTCGCGATGTAGCTCCCCATTTATTTTGATATGTTCCTAGAGAAAAACTAAGTTGAAAGATGTTAGTAGCAATGATGCGGATTGGATCCATGATCTGAGGATTATCCTCATTGCTGCATATAAGAATTATGTCCTTGATGCACCGCTAGGTGACAGACCGATTGCAGGAGCAGATGCAGACGTTATGAACGTTTGGCGAGCTCGATATGATGACTACTTGATAGTTTAGTGCACCATGATTTATGACTTAGAATCGGGGCTTCAAAGAAGTTTTGAACGCCACGGAGCATATGAGATGTTCCAAGAGTTGAAATTAGTATTTCAGACTCACGCCCATGTCGAAAGGTAAGACCCTTGACAAGCACTTTGCCTACAAGATGGAGGAGAATAGCTCAGCTAGTGAGCATGTGCTCAGAATGTCTGAGTACTACAATCACTTGAATCAAGTGGGAGTTAATCTTCCAGATAAGATAGTGATTGACAGAGTTCTCTAGTCACTATCACCAAGTTACTGGAACTTCATGATGAACTATAATATGCAAGGGATAACGGAAACGATTCCCAAGATCTTCGTGATGTTGAAATCGACAAAGGTAGAAATCAAGAAAAGCATCAAGTGTTGATGGTTGACAAGACCACTAGTTTCAAGAAAAGGGAAAAGGGAAGAAGGGGAACTTCAAGAAGAATGGCAAGCAAGTTGCTGCTCAAGTGGAGAAGCCCAAGTCTAGACCTAAGCCTGGGACTAAGTGCTTCTACTGCAAAGGGACTAGTCACTGGAAGAAGAACTGCCCCAAGTATTTGGCGGATAAGAAGGATGACAAAGTGAACAAAGGTATATTTGATATACATGTTATTGATGTGTACTTTACTAGTGTTTATAGCAACCCCTCAGTATTTGATACTAGTTTAGTGCTGAGATTAGTAACTCGAAACGGGAGTTGTAGAATGAACACAGACTAGTTATGGGTGAAGTGACGATGTGTGTTGGAAGTGGTTCCAAGATTGATATGATCATCATCGCACACTCCCTATACTTTCAGGATTAGTGTTGAACCTAAATAAATGTTATTTGGTGTTTGCGTTAAGCATGAATATGATTTGATCATGTTTATTGCAATACGGTTATTCATTTAAAGTCAGGGGATAATTGTTGTTCTGTTTACATGAATAGAACCTTCAATGGTCATACACCCAAGGTGAATGGTTTATTGAATCTCGATCGTAGTGATACACATATTCATAATATTGAAGCCAAAAAGATGCAAAGTTAATAATGATAGTGCAACTTATTTGTGGCACTGCCGTTTAGGTCATATCGGTGTAAAGCGCATGAAGAAAATCCATGCTGATGGGCTTTTGGAATCACTTGATTATGAATCAGTTGATGCTTGCAAACCATGCCTCATGGGCAAGATGACTAAGACTCCGTTCTCTGGAACAATGGAGCGAGCAACAAACTTGTTGGAAATAATACATACTGATGTATGCAGTCCGATGAGTGTTGAGGCTCGCGGCAGGTATCGTTATTTTCTGACCTTCATAGATGATTTGAGTAAGATATGGGTATATCTTCTTGATGAAACAAATATCTGAAACATTTGAAAAGTTCAAATAATTTCAGAGTGAAGTGGAAAATCATCGTAACAAGAAAATAAAGTTTCTATGATCTGATCATGGAGGAGAATATTTGAGTTACGAGTTTGGTCTTCAACTAAAACAATGTGGAATAGTTTCACAAATTCATGCCACCTGGAACACCACAATATAATGGTATGTCCGAACGTCATAATTGTTCTCTATTGGATATAGTGCAATCTATGATGTCTCTTACCGATTTGCCACTATAGTTTTGGGGTTATGCATTAGAGACAACTGCATTCACGTTAAATAGGGCACCATCTAAATCCGTTGAGACGATGCCATATGAATTGTGGTTTAGCAAGAAACCTAATCTCTCGTTTCTTAAAGTTTGGGGCTATGATGCTTATGTGAAAAAGTTTCAACATGATAAGCTCGAACCCAAATCGGAGAAATGCATCATCATAGGATAGCCAAAGGAAACTGTTGGGTACACCTTCTATCACAGATCAGAAGGCAAGATATTCATTGCTAAGAATGGATCCTTTTTAGAGAAGAAGTTTCTCTCGAAAGAAGTGAGTGGGGGGAATGTAGAACTTGATAAGGTAATTGCACCTTCTCCTGAATTGGAAAGTAGTTCATCACAAAAATCAGTTCTAGTGATTCCTACACCAATTAGTAAGGAAGCTAATGATGATGATCATGAAACTTCAGATCAAGTTGTTACCGAACCTCGTAGGACAACCAGAGTCTGGTCCGCACCAGAGTGGTATGGTAATCCTTTCTGGAAGTCATGTTACTAGACCATGACGAACCTATGAACTATGAGGAAGCGATGATGAGCCCAGATTCCGCAAAATGGTTTGAGGCCATGAAATCTGAGATGGGATCCATGTATGGGAACAAAGTATGGACTTTGATTGACTTGCCCGATAATCGGTGAGTCATTAAGAATAAATGGATCTTCAAGAGGAAGACGGATGTGTTACTATCTACAAAGCTCGAATTGTCGCAAAATATTTTCGACAAGTTCAAGGTGTTGACTACGATGAGATTTTCTCACTCGTTTCGATGCTTAAAAGTCTGTCCGAATCATGTTAGCAGGTGCCGCATTTTATAAAATCTGGCAAATGGATGTCAAAACTGTATTCCTTAATGGATTTCTTAAAGAAGAGTTGTATATGATGCAACCAGAAGGTTTTGTCGATCCTAAAGGTGCTAACAAAGTGAGCAAGCTCCAGCGATCCATCTATGGACTGGTGCAAGCATCTCGGAGTTGGAATATACGCTTTGATAAAGTGATCAAAGTATATAGTTTTATACAAACTTGCGGTGAAGCCTGTATTTACAAGAAATTGAGTGGGAGCACTTCAACATTTCTGATAAGTATATGTGAATATTGTTGATCGGAAATAATGTATAATTTTCTGGAAAGCATAAAGGAGTGTTTGAAAAGAATTTTTCAAAGGAAGACCTCGATGAAGCTGCTTACACATTGAGCATCAAGATCTATAGAGATAGATCAAGATGCTTGATAAGTTTTTTCAATGAGTACATACCTTGACAAGATTTTAAAGTAGTTCAAAACGGAACAGTCAAAGAAGGAGTTCTTTCCTGTGTTGCAAGGTGTGAAGTTGAGTAAAGACTCAAAACCCAACCATAGCAGAAAATAGAAAGAGAATGAGAAGTCATTGCCTATGCCTCAGTCATAGGTTCTATAAAGTATGTTATGCAGTTTACCAGTCCTATTGTATACCTTATCATGATTCTGGCAAGGGAGTACAATAATGATCTAGGAGTAGATCACCGGACAACGGTCAAAATTATCTTTAGAGGACTAAGGAAATATTTCTCGGTTATGGAGGTGATAAAAGAGTTCGTCGTAAAGAGTTACGTCGATGCAAGCTTTTTACATTGATCTAGATGACTCTAAGTCTCGATCTAGATACATATTAAAAGTGGGAGCAATTAGCTAGAGTAGCTCCGTGCAGAGCATTGTAGACATAGAAATTTGCGAAATACACATGGATCTGAATGTTACAGACCCATAGACTAAACTTCTCTCACAAGCAAAACATGATCACTCTTTGGGTGTTAATCACATAAAAATGTGAACTAGATTATTGACTCTAGTAAACCCTTTGGGTATTAGTCACATGGAGATGTGAACTAATTACATAAAAATGTGAACTAGATTATTGACTCTAGTGCAAGTGGGAGACTGAAGGAAATATGCCCTAGAGGCAATAATAAAGTTATTATTTATTTCCTTATTTCATGATAAATGTTTATTATTCATGCTATAATTGTATTAACCGGAAAAATAATACATGTGTGAATACATAGACAAACAGAGTGTCACTAGTATGCCTCTACTAGACTAGCTCATTGATCAAAGATGGTTATGTTTCCTAACCATAGACATGAGTTTTCATTTGATAAACGGGATCACATCATTAGGAGAATAATGTGATTGACTTGACCCATTCCGTTAGCTTAGCACTTGATCGTTTTAGTTTATTGCTATTGCTTTCTTCATGACTTATACATGTTCCTATGACTATGAGATTATGCAACTCCCAATTACCAGAGGAACACTTTGTGTGCTACCAAACGTCACAACGTAACTAAGTGATTATAAAGGTGCTCTATAGGTGTCTCCGATGATACTTGTTGAGTTGGCATAAATCAAGATTAGGATTTGTCACTCCGATTGTCGGAGAGGTATCTCTGGGCCCTCTCGGTAATACACATCACTATAAGCCTTGCAAGCATTGTGACTAATGAGTTAGTTGCAGGATGATGTATTATAGAACGAGTAAAGAGACTTGCCGGTAACGAGATTGAACTAGGTATGAGGATACCAACGATCGATTCTCGGGAAAGTAACATACCAATGACAAAGGGAACAATGTATGTTGTTATGCGGTTTGACCGATAAAGATCTTCGTAGAATATGTAGGGGCCAATATGAACATCCAGGTTCCGCTATTGGTTATTGACAAGAGACGTGTCTCGTTCATGTCTACAAAGTTCTCGAACCCGTAGGGTCCACACGCTTAACGTTCGGTGACGATCGGTATTATGAGTTTATGTGATTTGTTGTACCGAAGGTAGTTCAGAGTCCCGGATGAGATCGGGGATATGACGAGGAGTCTCGAAATGGTCGAGACGTAAAGATCGATATATTGGACGACTATATTCGGACATCGTAAAGGTTCTGAGTGATTCAGGTATTTTTCGGAGTACCGGGGAGTTACGGGAATACGGAGAAGAAGTATTGGGCCTCATGGGCCAAGTGGTGGAAGAGAGAAGGCAAGGCGCGCGGCCCCCCTAGCCCAAACCGAATTGGACTAGGGGGCCGGCCCCCCTTTCCTCCTTTCCTCCCTCTCCTTCCTTCTCCCTCTCCTCCTTCCTTTCCCCCTCCTAGTAGGAGTAGGAAAGGGGAGTCCTACTCCTACTAGGAGGAGGACTACTCCTGGTGCGCCCTGCAAGGGCCGGCCGGCCTCCCCTTGCTCCTTTATCTACGGGGGCAGGGGGGCACCCCAGGACATAGAAGTTGATTGTTCCAAGCCGTGTGCAGTGCCCCCCTCCACCATAATCCACCTCGATCATATCGTAGAGGTGCTTAGGCAAAGCCCTGCGTCGGTAGCAACATCATCACCGTCATCACGCAGTCGTGCTGACGGAACTCTCCCATGAAACTCTGCTGGATCGGAGTTCGTGGGACATCATCGAGATGAGCGTGTGCTGAACTCGGAGGTGCCGTGCGTTCGGTACTTGGATCGGTCGGATCATGAAGACGTATGACTACATCAACCGCGTTCTCATAACGCTTCCGCTTATGGTCTACGAGGGTACGTAGACGATACTCTCCCCTCTCGTTGCTGTGCATCACCATGATCTTGCGTGTGCGTAGGAATTTTTTTTGAAATTACTACATTCCCCAACAATCACAAGCAAGCACCCTCCGTCTAGGTGCTTTAATTAACCCATTAATGGAGAATTTATGAGCGAGGCGGGCAGCGGCTGGTGCATGGAGGTCAAAGAGCTCGCTTCCCGGTGAGCATGGACGGCCTTGCTGCTCACACGTGTCCCGTCGAGCCTGCGAGGTGGACAAGATGCACGCGTCCCGTCGAGCCTGCGCGGCGACTGCTCGCACGCGTCCCATCGAGTCTGCATGGCGGACTTCTCGCGCTCGTCTCGTCTAATCAAACAGCTGCACGCACACCACCGAGTATGGTTAAATTTCGACACGGTAAATATAATACAACCATTTGCGATATTAACGTGTCAGCTTTTTGTTTCAAAAAGGACTTCGTTGGCTACTAATGTGCGTGCCTCTTCTCAAACCGGATGATTTTTTTACCACGGCATATATGTGCCATGTCATGAAACCATGCCGAGTTTCTTGTTTTTTGGGTGACTTTTTGATTTACTGGTATTTAAAAACTGAGATTCTCAATGTTTCAGGACGACGGCAAGTTTGTAATTCATTCTCGTTCCTTAAACGAGACCTAAACATGCACCCAATGACACATGTATGATTTCCCGCCATTTTGCTTCACTGGAGCATGTGGTTGTAGTTCAAATTTGAATTATGGACTACATTAAATGCATATAAAACTTCGTAATTAGTAATATATATACAATGGCCAAACGAACCCTGAACAGTTTCAAATTTCAGCCCGACACTCCTGTTATTCTATGTTGCCTATAGAAAACAAAGTTCAAGGTGAGAAGAGGCAGCGATTATCGTTTAAATTTCAGCACGGATATCCTGTCGTTCCATGTTGCCCGTAGAAGAAAATACAAGGCGAAAAGAGGCAGTGATTACGTTTCACCCACAAGGGGGACACGTTTCCCTATCGGAACCACGAGGCTTCTTTGAGAGAAGCTCTAGTTTTTGTAAGAGGTTTGTAATAAAGGTTGGCCCAAATTGGACAATGTTTTTATCACGACATATATGTGCCATGACGTGACAACATGCCACCTTTGATGAATTTCTGGTGAGTTTAGGATTTATGCGGACTTAAAAACCGAGATTTGAAATGTTTGAGGACAAGCCATGACACCGGTACAGTTATAATTCGTTCCCATTCCTGGCATGGGACCTAAACATGCACCCAAGGACACATGTATAATTTTTCTAGCCATTTTGGTGAACTGGAGCATGTATTTGTAGTTCAGATTTGAATTATGGACATTAAATGCCTAGGAAACTCAATTAGTGTATAAAAAGGCCAAACGAACCCTGAATAAGTTTAAATTTCATCACTGATACCCTGTCATTCAATGTTGCCTGTGAAAGAAAATACAAGGTGAAAAGAGGTAGTGATTACGTTTCACCCACAAGGGGAACACATTTCCCTATCAGAACCACGAGGCTTCTTTGAGAGAAGCTCCAGTTTTTGCAAGAGGTTTGTAATAAAGCTTGTCCCAAATTGGACAATGTTTTTACCATGACATATATGTGCCAAGACGTGACACCGTGCCACCTTTGATGACTTTCCGGTGAGTTTAGGATTTATGGGGACTTAAAACCCGAGATTAGAAATGTTTGAGGACGAGCCATGACACCGGTATGGTTGTAATTCGTTCCCATTCCTGGCATGGGACCTAAACATGCACCCAAGGACACATGTATAATTTTTCTAGCCATTTTGGTGAACTGGAGCATGTATTTGTAGTTCAGATTTGAATTATGGACATTAAATGCCTAGGAAACTCAATTAGTGTATAAAAAGGCCAAACGAACCCTGAATAAGTTTAAATTTCAACACAGATATCCTGTCATTTCATGTTGCCCATAGAAGAAAATACAAGGCGAAAAGGGGCAATGATTACATTTCGCCCACAAGGGGGACAGGTTTCCCTATCGGAACCACGAGGCTTCTTTGAGAGAAGCTCTGGTTTGTAAGAGGCTTGTAATAAAACTTGCGCCACAATGGACGAAAAAATTCCTCGACATATAAGTGCCATGTCGTGACATCATGGGAAGTTTCATGATTTTCAGCTTAGTTTTGGATTTACGGGGATTTAAAAACCAAGATTCTTCTCACGAAATGTTTTCAAATAGCACATAGTTCACTCACGAAAGCCGATATTCAATGAAAACATCGTGGAAACCACATTTTAAAGTTTCATAAAAATCTGAAAAAATGTGGGATGTTAAGAAGCTGATGTTTTATTGCGACACAAAATTTCAAGTTGAAAAACATTACGAGATGTGAGCTATGAAAAAGAAAAATTCCACCCTGAATAGTGACATTACTATTCGGCACTATTCAACACTGATTTTGTCTTTTTCATAGCTCACATCTCGTAATGTGTTTCAACTTGAAATTTTGTGTGGCAATAAAACATCATCCTCTTAACGTCCCACTTTTTTGGAATTTTTTTGAAACTTAAAAACATCGTTTTCTCATGGTTTTCACCGGTTTCCACTGAATGTTAGTTTCCGTATGATATCCCCCCGCTGCGCGCGCGATCTGGGTCGTGCGTTTTGACTTGCCAGAACCCAAACCCCACGGATCATACGTGTGCACCGTTGGATGCTCCCAGATCGAACAGCAACCCCGAGCCCTTTCGGCAGCACATGTAGTACATGGGTAAGCACCGTGCGCATGCGTCGTGTAGCTCATGCTTCCTTCTCTACTACGTTTTCATTCAAAGCAGGCTACCGTTTCTCGCCACTCCTCTCATCGGTTTCCCGCCTCTTCTCCCAGATGTGCATGATGTAGATGTTCGTTTAATTCTTATAGTTCATCTCATCCAAAATCAATTAGTTTTATAAAAAAACTATTTTAAGATTCATGGAATTGTGCATTGTAAAGGTAAAAACAAAAGGTGACAATTCATTTAGAAAAAAAGGTTTGGGCAATTAAGATATGGAAGATTTTAGAGAACAAAGGAGAAGTGCTTGTGTTTTGAGGTTTGTGCATTATGCTTAAGTTCAACCATGGAGTCTTCTAGATTGTACATGTGGCAGAATTTGGTGGAATGTAGATGATATCCAACGGCCAGTAGTGCTCGGATTTGCCATCTCTGTATCGTCGGATTGGCTTCATCCAACGAGCAACTTTCAAAGTTATTCGCACACTATATAGGTGTATAGATGTATATATATATATATGTGTGTGTGTGTGTGTCCCATGCTAGACAAAATAAAGTTTGAGTGCATGCGTGGGACGACCCCCCCTGCTGCCACCTCGAAGTTGGGAAACTGACATCATAGGTATTGAACCAGGCTTGGAGTCGGGTACGGTGTTCGGTTTGTAATGTACTTGGCGTGGCCCATCGAAGTTATGCATTTGGGATTTAAACACATCATACACCATCGTACCCATACATATTTTCGGGCCGCATGCAGTGTATACGGGGTCTTCTGATCGACCACGTCTCCCTTGTGCGGTTTATTGTGATGACACGGATATATGTGGGCTCCCCGAGTGTATATATATCATCCCTTTGGCCGATAATGAGGGGTATGTGTTGGCCAAGAATGGATTCCTCCTAGTTCGTGTTAGGGCCGGTCACCGTCAAATGTCGGTCAACCAAAGCTCGAGCTCATGCGTTGTTGGTAACCCACAAGTATAGGGGATCGCAACAATTTTCAAGGGTAGAGTATTCAACCCAAATTTATTGATTCAACACAAGGGGAGCCAGAGAATATTCTCAAGTATTAGTAGCTGAGTTGTCAATTCAACCACACTTGGAAACTTAATATCTGCAGCAAAGTGTTTAGTAGCAAAGTAATATGATAGTAGTGATAACGGTAGCAAAAGGTAACAGTAGTAAAAGCAATATTTTTGGTATTTTGTAGTGATGATAGCAATAGCAATGGAAAAGTAAATAAGCGAAGCACAATATATGGAAAGCTCATAGGCAATGGATCGGTGATGGAGAATTATGCCGGATGCGGTTCATCATGTAACAGTCATAACCTAGGGTGACACAGAACTAGCTCCAGTTCATTGATATAATGTAGGCATGTATTCCAAACATAGTCATACGTGCTTATGGAAAAGAACTTGCATGACATCTTTTGTCCTACCCTCCCATGGCAGCGGGGTCCTTACAGAAACTAAGGGATATTAAGGCCTCCTTTTAATAGAGAACCGGAACAAAGCATTAACACATGGTGAATACATGAACTCCTCAAACTACGGTCATCACAGGTAAGTATCCCGATTATTGTCACTTCGGGGTTAACGGATCATAACACATAATAGGTGACTATAGACTTGTAAGATAGGATCAAGAACACTCATATATTGATGAAAACATAATAGGTTCAGATCTGAAATCATGGCACTCGGGCCCTAATGACAAGCATTAAGCATAGCAAAGTCATAGCAACATCAATCTCAGAACATAGTGGATACTAGGGATCAAACCCTAACAAAACTAACTCGATTACATGATAGATCCCATCCAACCCATCACCGTCCAGCAAGCCTACGATGGAATTACTCACGCACGGCGGTGAGAATCATGAAATTGGTGATGGAGGATGGTTGATGATGACGATGGCGACAGATTCCCCTCTCTGGAGCCCCGAACGGACTCCAGATCAGCCCTCCCGAGAGGTTTTAGGGCTTGGCGGCGGCTCCGTATCATAAAACGCGATAATTTCTTCTCTCTTATTTTTTCCTCATCGAAACTCAATATATGGAGGTGGAGTTGGAGTCGGAGACGCAACAGGGGGCCCACGAGGTAGGGGGCGTGCCCTAGGGGGGCAGGCGCCCCCCACCCTCGTGGCAAGACGGTGGGCCCCCTGGCCTTCATCTTTGGCAGGTATTTTTCTTATTTTTTGAAAAGTGTCTCCGTGAAGTTTCAGGTCATTCTGAGAACGTTTGATCCTGCACATAAATAACACCATGGTAATTCTGCTGAAAACAACGTCAATCCGGGTTAGTTCCATTCAAATCATGCAAGTTAGAGTCGAAAACAAGGGCAAAGGTGTTTGGAAAAGTAGATATGTTGGAGACGTATCAACTCCCCCAAGCTTAAACCTTTGCTTGTCCTCAAGCAATTCAGTTGACAAACTGAAAGTGATAAAGAAAAGCTTCTAGAAACTCTGTTTGCTCTTGTTGTTGTAAATATGTAAAGCCAGCATTCAAGTTTTCAGCAAAGATTATAACTAACCACATTT
Organism: Triticum urartu; assembly: GCF_056163025.1. NCBI lineage: Eukaryota > Viridiplantae > Streptophyta > Magnoliopsida > Poales > Poaceae > Triticum > Triticum urartu. The sequence goes on along the minus strand of NC_141874.1, from coordinate 392,515,632 downwards.
GCAATAACGCATAGGCCTCAAGTTTACTCATATCAATAGCATAATCAACTAGCGAGCCATAATAATAAAACTCGGATGACAACACTTTCTCAAAACAATCATAATATGATATAACAAGGTGGTATCTCGCTAGCCCTGAGGCCGCAGAACATAAATGCAGAGCACCTTTAAAGACCAAGGACTGACTAGACATTGTAATTCATGGTAAAAGAGATCCAGTCAAGTCATACTCAATGTAAACTAACAGTAATGAATGCAAATGACAGCGGTGCTCTCCAACTGGTGCTTTTTAATAAGAGGGTGATGACTCAGCATAAAAGTAAATAGATAGACCCTTCTCAGAGGGAAGCAGGGATTTGTAGAGGTGCCAGAGCTTGATTCTGAAACAGAGGTGAATAATATTTTGAGCGGTATACTTTCATTGTCAACATAACAACCAAGAGATGGCGGTATCTTCCATGCTACACACATTATAGGTGGTTCCCAAACAGAATGATAAAGTTTATACTCCCCCTTCCACCACAAGCATTAATCCATGGCTTGCTCAAAACAACGAGTGCCTCCAACTAACAAGAGTCCCAGTGGGAGTTTTGTTTGTAATTATTTTGATTTAGTTTGCATAAAGCATGGGACTAGGCATCCCGGTGACCAGCCATTTATCTCGTGAGTGAGGAGCAGAGTCCACTCCTCTTGAGAATAACCCGCCTAACATGGAAGATACGGGCAGCCCTAGTTGATACATGAGCTATTCGAGCATACAAAACAGGGTATTTATTTGAAGGTTTAGAGTTTGGCACATACAAATTTACTTGGAACGGTAGGTAGATACCGTATATAGGTAGGTATAGTGGACTCATGTGGAATAACTTTGGGGTTTAAGGAGTTTGGATGCACAAGCAGTATTCCTGCTTAGTACATGTGAAGGCTAGCAAAAGACTGGGAAGCGACCAGCTAGAGAGCGACAACAGTCATGAACACGCATTAAAATTAATCAACACTGAATGCAAGCATGAGTAGGATATAATCCACCATGAACATAAATATCATGAAGGCTATGTTGATTTTGTTTCAACTACATGCGTGAACATGTGCCAAGTCAAGTCACTTAAATCATTCAGAGGAGGATACCACCCTATCATACCACATCACAACTATCTCAATAGCATGCTGGCACGCAAGGTAAACCATTATAACTCATAGCTAATCAAGCATGGCACAAGAAACTATGATCTCTAGTTGTCATTGCAAACATGTTTATTCATAATAGGCTGAATGAGGAACGATGAACTAATCATGTTTACAAAAACAAAAGAGGTCGAGTTCATACCAGCTTTTCTCATCTCAGCCAGTCCATCATATATCATCATAATTGCCTTTCACTTGCACGACCGAATGATGTGAATAATAATAGTGCACGTGCATTGGACTAAGCTGGAATCTGCAAGCATTCAATAAACAGGAGAAGACAAGGCAATATGGGCTCTTTTGTCAGATCAACAATAATGCATATAAGAGCCACTTCAACAATTTAATTATGGTCTTCTCCTATCGACCCCCAAAGAAAAGAAATAAAACTATTTACACTGGAGAGCTCCCAACAAGCAAAAGAAGAACATGAAATATTTTTGGGTTTTCTTTTTAATTACTACTACAAGCATGGAAGGTAAATTAATTAAAAGCTACAACTAATTTTTTTGGTTTTTCTTAAGGTTTATTAAACACACAAGAAGAAAGCATAAAAAGGAAATTAAACTAGCATGGATGATACAACGAAAAAGTATGAGCACCGACATCTAGCAATGAGTGTGTGAACATAAATGTAATGTCAGTGAGAAATACGTACTCCTCCAAGCTTAGGCTTTTGGCCTAAGTTGGTCTATGGCCACGGCTGGCCTGGCGGATATCCATAATAATAGTTGTTGGGGTCGTATTGTGATGCAGCGGCTATCGCCTACTGAGCTGCAGCGTGGCGACGAGCAGCCTCCTCTCTCCTCTCGTACTCATCTGCCTCCTCTTTGGTAATAGTATACCCTCCTCTTGCCCGATAATCAAAGAAAGCAGGAGCAGGGAGAGTAATACGGACAGCACGGCGTCTGTCAAAGATTAGTCGATACTGGAGAGGTGATTCGTTCCTCTCGACAAACTGGTGGTGAACCATAGCATTAAAATCTAGATAGGCAGGAGGTAATTCAATATCATCTTCGCGCACATCTATACCAAGAAAATTAGCTACGCGGGTTGCATAAATTCCACCAAAGAAATCTCCATTACGTCTATTAAGATGCAACCTACGTGCAACAATGGCTCCCAAATTATACGATTTGTCTCCTAACACAGCACTCCTAAGAATACTAAGATCGGGGACACACATGTGACATGCCTCATCCTTACCATTTATGCATCTACCTATGAAGAGAGCAAAATAATGTATAGCAGGAAAGTGGATGCTCCCTATGGTAGCTTGTGTAATATCTCTAGATTCTCCCACAGTTATATTAGCAAGAAAATCTCTAAATTCAGATTTGCGAGGATCCCTTATACTACCCCATTGTGGAAGTTTGCATGCAGTGGTAAAATCCTCTAAGTCCATGGTATAAGATTTATCATAAAGATCAAACAGGACAGTTGGAGAATTACGTGAAGTTGAAAATTCAAACCTCCTTACAAAGGAGCTAGTGAGCTCATTATACTGACTGCACTTCTCTTCCTCGAAGCTCACGAGATCAGCGTTACGCAAATATGCATTGAATTCTTCTTTTATTCCTACTTGATCCATAAAATTTTCAGAAGGCCACTCACAAGGACGCACTGGAGCGTCTCTTGGTGGCTCTTCATTAGCATCACACATTGCAAGCCTGGGTCCTTGCTTCTTTGAAGAACCACCTTGGAAAATTTTCCTAAGCATTTTTCTTCCTCTGAAAAATTCTGATTTTTTTAGTAACTTCAAAATAAAAGTAAACCAACCTCAATAATATTGATAGCAACTACTCCTACAAGTGCCTAGGGCCTACATCATGCATCAAAACTACTTTTGACCATATAAATTTGACATGCAAGCTCAAGAACAAGGTCACCTAAGCAGAAAAAATTTGCAATGAATAAAGCACTAGAACAAAAACTAATTGGACCAATGGAGGAGTCACATACCAAGGAACAATCTCCCCAAGCAGTTTTGTGAGAGGTGCTTTGAGCAAGGAGATCAAAAATGGTAGCAAAACGAGCTTGGACTCGGGTTTGAGCTGGTTTTTCGTGTTTGGGGGAGGAAGATGAAGTGTGTGGGTGCAGGAATAAGTGGAGGAGGGCCACCGTGGGCCACGAGGCAGGCGGCGCGCCCTAGGGGGGTGGGCGCGCCCTCCACCCTCGTGGCAAGGTGGTTGGCCCCCCTGGTGTGTTCTTTGTTCCATAAATCCTCAAATATTCTAGAAAAAAATCATATTTAATTTTCAGGGCATTTGGAGAACTTTTATTTTCGAGGTATTTTTATATTACACGGATAATCAGATAACAAACATACAAATAATAATTATTTTTTATTTAATATAAATAACAGAAAGTAAAAGTGGGGTACAGAAGGTTGTGCCTTCCAGTATCATCCATCTCATGATCATCAAAAGGAATCCACTAACAAGGTTGATCAAGTCTTGTTAACGAACTCATTCCGAATAACATGGAACCGGAGAAATTTCGAATAACACTATGTTACCTCAACGGGGATATGCACATCCCCAATAATAAGAATATCATATTTTTCTTGACAGTAGGAAGAGGAAATTCAAAACCTCCAAATATAATCGATGGAATTTTTCCAATAGAGTTGATACTATGAACTTGAGGTTGTTTCCTCGGAAAGTGTACCGTATGCTCATTGCCATTAACATGAAAAGTGACATTGCCTTTAGTGCAGTCAATAACAGCCCCTGCAGTATTCAAAAAGGGTCTTCCAAGAATAATAGACATACTATCGTCCTCAGGAATATCAAGAATAACAAAGTCCGTTAAAATAGTAACATTTGCAACTACAACAGGCACATCCTCACAAACACCGACAGGTATAGCAGTTGATTTATCAGCCATTTGCAAAGATATTTCAGTAGGTGTCAAATTATTCAATTCAAGTCTACGATATAAAGAGAGAGGCATAACACTAACACCGGCTCCAAGATCACATAAAGCAGTTTTAACATAGTTTCTTTTAATAGAGCATGGTATAGTGGGTACTCCTGGATATCCAAGTTTCTTTGGTATTCCACCCTTAAAAGTATAATTAGCAAGCATGGTGGAAATTTCAGCTTCCGGTATCTTTCTCTTATTTGTAATAATATCTTTCATGTACTTAGCATAAGGATTGGTTTTGAGCATATCAGTTAATCGCATACGCAAAAAGATAGGTCTAATCATTTCAGCAAAGTGCTCAAAATCCTCATCATCCTTTTTCTTGGATGGTTTGGGAGGAAAAGGCATGGGTTTCTGAACCCAATGCTCTCTTTCTTTACCATGTTTCCTAGCAACAAAGTCTTTCTTATCATAACGTTGATTCTTTGATTGTGGGTTATCAAGATCAACATCAGGTTCAATTTCTATATCATTGTCATTACTAGGTTGAGCATCATCATGAACATTATCATTAACATTATTACTAGTTTCAGGTTCATTACCAGATTGTGTTTCAGCATCAGAAATACAAATATCATTTGGGTTCTCAGGTGTTTCAACAATAGGATCACTAGGAGCATGCAAAGTCCTATCATTTTTGTTTTTCTTCTTTCTAGAAGAGCTAGGTGCATCTAAATTATTTCTCTGAGAATCTTGCTCAATTCTCTTAGGGTGGCCTTCAGGATACAAAGGTTCCTGAGTCATTCTACTAGTTCTAGTAGCCACTCTAACAGCATTATCATTATTTTTACTATTCAATTCATCGAGCAAATCAATTTGAGCTTTAAGTACTTGTTCTACTTGAGTGGTAACCATAGAAGCATGTTTACTAATAAGTTTAAGTTCACTTTTAACATTAGCCATATAATCACCCAAGTGTCCAAGCATATTTGAATTGTATTTCAGTTGTCTACCAAAATAAGCATTAAAATCTTCTTGCTTAGCCATAAATTTATCAAACTCATTTAAGCATGGGCTAGCAAATTTAGTAAACGGGATTACAACTTTATCATATCTATAGAGAGAATTTGCCTTTACTACCCGTGTCGGGTTATCAGGACCATGAGTTTCTTCAATAGGTAAAGGATTAAGATTATATGTTTCTTCAACACGCGGTAAATTAAGACCATGTATTTCTTCAATAGGAGGTAAATTCTTAACATCTTCAGCTTTAATACCCTTTTCTTTCATAGATTTCTTTGCCTCTTGCATATCTTCAGGACTGAGAAATAGAATACCCCTCTTCTTCGGAGTTGGTTTAGGAATAGGTTCAGGAATTGGCTCTGGAGGTGTCCAATTATTTTCATTTGTCAACATATTAATAGAATTTCAGCTTCATCCGGTGTTCTTTCCCTGAAAACAGAACCAACACAACTATCCAGGTAATCTCTGGAGGCATCGGTTAGTCCATTATAAAAGATATCAAGTATTTCATTTTTCTTAAGAGGATGATCATGCAAAGCATTAAGTAATTGGAGAAGCCTCCCCAAGCTTGTGGGAGACTCTCTTCTTTAATTTGCACAAAATTATATATATCCCTTAAAGCAGCTTGTTTCTTATGAGCAGGGAAATATTTAGCAGAGAAGTAATAAATCATATCCTGGGGACTACGCACACGACCAGGATCAAGAGAATTAAACCATATCTTAGCATCACCCTTTAATGAGAATGGAAATATTTTAAGGATGTAAAAGTAGCGAATTCTCTCATCTTTAGTGAACAGGGTAGCTATTTCATTTAATTTAGTAAGATGTGCCACAACACTTTCAGATTCATAACCATGAAAAGGATTAGATTCAACGAAAGTAATTATATCAGGATCAACAGAGAATTCATAATCCTTATCAGTAACAAAGATAGGTGAAGTAGCAAAAGCAGGGCCAGGTTTCATTCTAGCATTTAGAGATTGCTTACTCCATTTAGCTAATAATTTTTTAAGTTCAGTTCTATCTCTGCAAGCTAAAATGGCTAAAGAAGCATCTTGATCAAAAACATAACCCTTAGGGATGGCAAGTGGTTCTTCATCATCACTTTCATCAGTATCATCATATTCAATATTTTCAATTTCTCTAGCCCTAGCAAGTTGTTCATCAAGAAAAGCACTAAGTGGCACAGTAGTATCAGGCATAGAGGTAGTTTTGGTAACGGCGCCAGAAAATAGTCTTGGTAACCCACAAGTATAGGGGATCGCAACAGTTTACGAGGGTAGAGTATTCAACCCACATTCATTGATTCGACACAAGGGGAGCCAAATAATATTCTCAAGTATTAGCAGCTGAGTTGTCAATTCAACCACACATGGAAACTTAATATCTTCAGCAAAGTGTTTAGTAGCAAAGTAATATGATAGTAGTGATAACGGTAGCAAAAGGTAACAGTAGTAAAAGCAATATTTTTGGTATTTTGTAGTGATGATAGCAATAGCAACGGAAAAGTAAATAAGCGAAGCACAATATATGGAAAGCTCGCAGGCAATGGATCAGTGATGGAGAATTATGCCGGATGCAGTTCATCATGTAACAGTCATAACCTAGGGTGACACAGAACTAGCTCCAGTTCATTGATATAATGTAGGCATGTATTCTGAACATAGTCATACGTGCTTATGGAAAAGAACTTGCATGCCATCTTTTGTCCTACCCTCCCATGGCAGCGGGGTCCTTATGGAAACTAAGGGATATTAAGGCCTCCTTTTAATAGAGAACCGGAACAAAGCATTAACACATGGTGAATACATGAACTCCTCAAACTACGGCCATCACCAGTAAGTATCCCGATTATTGTCACTTCAGGGTTAACGGATCATAACACATAATAGGTGACTATAGACTTGCAAGATAGGATCAAGAACACTCATATATTGATGAAAACATAATAGGTTTAGATCTGAAATCATGGCACTCGGGCCCTAGTGACAAGCATTAAGCATAGCAAAGTCATAGCAACATCAATCTCAGAACATAGTGGATACTAGGGATCAAACCCTAACAAAACTAACTCGATTACATGATAGATCCCATCCAACCCATCACCATCCATCAAGCCTACGATGGAATTACTCATGCACGGCGGTGAGCATCATGAAATTGGTGATGGAGGATGGTTGATGATGACGATGGCGACAGATTCCCCTCTCCGGAGCCCCGAACGGACTCCAGGTCAGCCCTCCCGAGATGTTTTAGGGCTTGGCGGCGGCTCCGTATCGTAAAACGTGATAATTTCTTCTCTCTGATTTTTTTCTCATCGAAACTCAATATATGGAGGTGGAGTTGGAGTCGGAGACGCAACAAGGGGCCCACGAGGTAGGGGGGCGCGCCCTAGGGGGGCAGGCGCGCCCCCACCCTCGTGGCAAGACGGTGGGCCCCCTGGCCTTCATCTTTTGCAGTTATTTTTCTTATTTTCTGAAAAGTGTCTCCATGAAGTTTCAGGTCATTCCGAGAACGTTTGATCCTGCACATAAATAACACCATGGTAATTCTGCTGAAAACATCGTCAGTCCGGGTTAGTTCCATTCAAATCATGCAAGTTAGAGTCCAAAACAAGGGCAAAAGTATTTGGAAAAGTAGATACGTTGGAGACGTATCAGTTGTCAGGATTCCCTCCTAGATGCTCGGATTGCTGGGTTCGACCTACATCAAACCCTGCGTACATATCTCGTCCTTAACTACCTTGCCTTCATGGCTATTGTTTGTATCGAGAGGTAGGAACCACATCTAAATTGTACATTATTCTATATTGAAAACACACGTCACCCCTTCCCAACGTACATCATTTTGGGCCGCATGCAAGAGGTGCTGGTTTTGTGGTCCCTCTTGTGCGATTTTATGATGGTTCAATCTATTGGCCCAGGCGGTTTATCGACAACAACAACTATCATTTAACCAAACGATAGATTCATTGGTCCGTCTTATGGTAGGTCATGGAGACATGCATGTATGACCAAAGTATCGATCATATGTGCATCCGCCCGCTAACACGAAGTGGGAGGTGGTGGGTCAACCATCCTAGCTAGGTACGACATTATGCCATTATATATATCCTAGCTAGGTGGTTGTTAGGGTGTTTTCGGGTTTGCGAGGCAGGTGCCACCAAAGTTATGCATTGTGTATTAATGGTTTAAACATCCCCAATGTTCGTACATATATTTGGCCACTTCCAGGTGGTTCTTGACTTCTGGCCCCTCTCATCGATCTTCAACGACGCGCCCAACTGTGGGCCCGTGGGTTCAAAGTTGTGCATTGGAATTTTGAACATCACAGACCTCCCTTTTCACTCATATATATTTGCGACACATGCTGGTGTGGCTGTCTTTTGACCCTCTATAATGTTATTTTTTGTTGCAAAGACTCTGATGACCCTCAATGGACACAGGGTATAATATCTTAACCGTGTGTGATACAAGTGCGATGTGAATCACCATGCCTGCGCAAGCGCGAGCAAATTAAGGTGGAGCTGCTGGCTCAACCGTGTGTGATGCAAGTGCGCTGAAATCACCACGACCGCGGAAGCGCGAGCAAATTAAGGTGGAGGTACTGGCTCAACCGTGTGCGATGCAAGTGCGCTGAAATCACCACGATCAGGCAAGCGCGAGCAAAGGGTGGAGGTACTGGCTTAACCGTGTGCGATGCAAGTGCGCTGTAAAACCATCACCTGTGCAAGCTAAAGGCGGGTAAGTTTATTTGGAAATTAGGATGAACCGTGTGTGCTAGACCAGCTAGCTAGAAATATAAAAAACAAACTACCCGCCTTGAGCGTTGTAAAAATCGGCGGATCCACGCCACTTTTCCTTATTATCATACACGCATATTGTTATTGGACCATGCGCAATCTTGGGCACTCACACCCCGCATCAATTCCTTTACCCAAATTTTAGTGGCCGCCATACTTCAACCGTCGCCCACACTCCTCCAGCACCGACCTTATAGTAAAATTGCAGTAGCCGAGGCATTTGAATCGTCGCCCTCCCTCGTCCACCACCATCTCCACCCACCATTACTAACATTTTCAGTAGCCGCAGAGTATCCTCAAACACCACTCCCCTCCTCCATAGTCCCCCACCCGCCCCCTTGCCCCCTCGAACCCTAGCTCGCGGCCGCCATAGGCGCCGCCGCCAACCCCTGCCGGTCTGCCTATTCCTCCTAGCTTAGATAATAAAGTTCAGGTTACCCAGCGATTCACATACTGTCGCACACTCGCCTGAGTTTTTAGATGAGTCCTACGGTGTCCCTCCCCGCCAGATCCACATCCCCTGCTCCAGAATGTCGCAGCCTAAGCTCGACCACGTATCCTGGGGAGCCCGACGAGCGTTCGGCGAAGAAGAGGTTTATCATGGCCTCTCCGACGGATGTTGGCGAGGTGTCCGCCGTTCGCCCCGACCTGTCGATCCCGAAGCAACACATCGCCGCAGAAGCCGGCGAAGACGTTGACTACGTTGCCATGCTGAAGGCTTCATCTCAGCGGGCTAGCGTATTACTGTATCTCGGGAAAGCTGGCTATGACATCAAGCTCGTCCACACCAATGGCTTCACGCGGGCCATGCCACACGTTAAGTGGTCCATCCCCAACCCCTCTGGTTCAACCGCCATCGATCTCTTCAACGGCCCTGCCGTTGATCTCCTCCGCCAAGCGGTCAAGGATTTGCGAGCTCTATACACCATCGAGCCCATTTTGTCACTTCTGAAGGACACGTTCTACGGCGGCGGCTTGGGATCCTCAATTGCCAAGTCAGATCTCACCTACCACGACCATGAGGAGGGCACCCATGAAGGTACTTCGAAGGTGAAACAACCCATCTATGACATCAGAGAGCGCACCATGGGTCTGTGCTCTTCCAACTGGAAGCATCGCGTCCATGAAATGTGAGGCAACATTCTATCAGCAAATCTTACCTTTTCTAGCTTGCCAACCCGTACCCTTTGTTGTAGTAGCATTTGCCGTGCGGTGCTTTAACTTTGCCGTGTTTAATTATTTCAGTTATGCAAAAATGTATTGTTCAATAGGTCTATGTGATTTTTAAGTATGAATTGTCCACTTCAGTTTCACGAATGGCTATATTTGGTTGTTTATAGTGAGTAGATGCCTTGTTTATCTGTATTTGGTTGTTAGGTTGGTTGGAGTGAGCATTTTTCCAATTATCGAGCAGATGCCTTGTTTATCTGTATTTGGTTCTTAGTTTGGTTGCAGTGAGTATTTGTCCAGTTATCAAGCGGATGCCTTGTTTATCTATATTTGGTTGTTAGATTGCTTTTTTAGCATTTGTCCAGTTATCAAGCAGATGCCTTGTTTATCTTTATCTTCTTGTTAGGTTGGTTGCAGTGAGCATTTGTCCAGTTTTCAAGCATATGCCCTGTCTATCTGTATTTGCTTGTTAGGTTGGTTGTAGTGAGACTCTGTCCAGTTTTCAATGGCTATATTTGGTTGTTATACTGGTCATTTATGCCTTGTTTATTTCAGTCATTCACAATGTGTTGTTCATTATGTGCAAGTCGAAACTGTGTCGCTCGACTACATCAATACCAGTTTGAACGGCTATATTTGGTTCCAGTTATTCCTGGTGTAGTTAACACATGCCCTTTATTTCAGTTTTACACATTTATCCAGTGTGATGTTTAAGCATTACTACATTCTATTCATTTTCAACAATACCAGTTTGAATTGCAATATTTGATGGCTGTTAAGCCTGCTGTCAGTAACATTGCCTTCCATTTTATATCTGCTTTAACAGCATGCTGAAACCAACACATTCAAGCTATCATTTGGAGATGATGTTGTTTATCTTTGCTATATTTGTTTGATGTTAAGATTGTTGTACTTATCATGCTTTTTCACTACTTATGCAGGACAACAACGGGAGTGGCCACCATTTTCCGCCGAGGTTAGCTTCATCCCTCGGCTTGTACTCCCCCCGTCGTTCCATAATGTAGTGCATATAGATCCAGGCCTGGACACTAGTTAGCTTCTAATATTGACTTGTTGCTTGTAGGTACATATGCCCTTGGCAAGGATCCACGCATCGACCCTTTTTGCATATGGGGCAATGAGATATTGATGAACAAGCATCAAGTGAGGAAAATGATAAGGATTATTAGCAAAAAGATACGAATGGTGGAAAGCAAATTATTTGTTTATTCTCTATCCAACACAACAATGAGTTGTAGGATGGTAACTACAAACTCTACAAAGTTCTCTTTTTACTGCCCATAATGAGTTGTTAGACAACAATGTCTGAATCTTTTTCATTCCCAGTGGTTCCCGAAGCAGTTCACTCAAGATTACCTCGCAAAGTACATGATTGGTGGACACACAATGAAGGTTAAAGTATTTCATCCAGACTACAATGAGCATCGAGACGTCCTAATGAAGACAGTGAGGGATGGACAGGCAGCCATCAGAAGGGGTTGGCCTAGAGTCGTGCGCCCATTACGCATGGAGGAGGGCACAATATGGGCATTCCGCTTCACCTTCTCCAGCAACCAGAATGTCTTTCGCCTCTCTATTTACAGTTTTTAGTACAACTTTGGTTCATCATTCTTTAGTTGGTGCTTCTGTAGTTCTTCAGTATATGTACCTGTGCATCGAATTATGGATTCGTGGTTGAACCTATATTTGTAATAAACATGGTTGGATATGAAATAAGCGATTGCCTACTTTCAAATTCAAAACATGTGATTTTTAAATTAGGGATTACACTGCACACGGTTTGCGAAAGCGAAACGTCTGCGATATACATGGAGATCAGAAACGTTTCTATGATCCACTACGTGTGTGATCAATCTCCACTTCACACATGACTTTCTCTTGAAAATTGTTTGTGTTAGGCCACCTTGCGCAAACATTTACCACATAAAAAGTGTGTGTGATGGACAGCCTTTGCCACACAGTTTTTTCTACGCATAGTGCGTGATGCATTCAATAGCACAAACGATAAAATTATTAATATCGTGTGCAATGGAAATGCTATCACAAACGATTTAATAGGAAAAATTGTGTGTGATGTACGTGTGAACATAAATGTTTTCCTTGGAGCGACTGTGTGGGATATACATACGAACAGAAATGTTTAGCGGGGACTGACTGTGTGGGATGTACTTGCGACCGGAAACAATTTCACCGTATAATTGTATTTTTTAGCTCTACTGTATGTATTTCCGTATTTGAGCGCTCGCCGGTCGCACACGACCTCATTTTGCCGAGCATGTGTGCCAGGAGGGCATATCCCCGATGGTTTCTGGGTCGTGTGGGAAGGACCCCCTATCGCCCACACTCACTTGGCAATGGTTCCAAATGCCGCCGCGAAAAGGGGTTAAAACCGTTTGTTTAGGACCGACACGCACCAGTGACCTTGTGTGCTATCAAACATCACAATGTAACTGGGTGATCATAAAGATGCTCTACAGGTATATCCAAAGGTGTTTGTTGACTTGGCATAGATCGAGATTAGGATTTGTCACTCCGAGTATCGGAGAGGTATCTCTGGGCCCTCTCGGTAATACACATCATAAGAAGCCTTGCAAGCAAAGTGACTAATGAGTTAGTTGCAAGATGATGTATTACAGAACGAGTAAAGAGACTTGCCGGTAACGATATTGAACTAGGTATGAAGATACCGACGATCGAATCTCGGGCAAGTAACATACTGATGGACAAAGGGAATTACGTATGTTGTCATAAGGTTCGACCAATAAAGATCTTCGTAGAATATGTAGGAACCAATATGGGCATCCAAGTTCCGCTATTGGTTATTGATCGGAGAGGTGTCTCGGTCATGTCTACATAGTTCTCGAACCCATAGGGTGTCGGTGTCAAAACCGGCGGATCTCGGGTAGGGGGTCCCAAGTTGTGTGTCTGAGGATCAATGGTAACAAGGGACAGTAGGGACACGATGTTTACCTAGGTTCGGGCCCTCTTAAAGGAGGTAAAACCCTACGCCCCGCTTGATTATATTCGGTGTGTGTATAAGGGTTACAAGTGTTGATCTACCTCGAGATCGTAATTGCTAAACCCTAGCTGTCTAGCCTATGAATCTTCTCCTTTCTACGGACCTAACCCTCCGGTTTATATACACACCGGAGGGACCTAGGGTTGTACAAAGTCGGTTTGCAGGGGAAGGAAATAGTACACCCAGACACCAAACTTGCCGTCCACGCATATAGGAGTCCTACCCGGACACGCGGAATAATCTTCTGTTTTGTCTTCACGGCCCAACAGTCCGGCCCATATCAAATAGACCGGACACCCGAGGACCCCCTAATCCAGGACTCCCTTAGTAGCCCCTGAACTAGCCTTCAATGACGATGTGTTCGGCACGCGGATTGTCTTCGGCATTGTGAGGTGGGTTCCTCCTCCCGAGTATTTTAATCAGGCCTCCTACATAAAGGAATTGTGTCCGGTTTTGCATAATTAATACAACCCTTAGCCACAAAGACAAGGCGTCCAAATAGAAACAGTGTCTTTACTGAAAACTCTTTTGGCGAAGTGTCACACTTGACTTTTCAACACTTCGAACCGTTTCCACGCTGCTTGCTTTGTGTTTCGAGGCATAGCCTCCATTGGCACATGTCAAAACAGAGATCGTGCCCGCCCATTACGGGACTCTCATCAATATGATTTGGGTAATCCAACCACACCTTATGCACGATCTCATTGGGAGCGGGCGAGTTTTATGGCTTTAGAGGGGACGCTTGGCATTTTCACCGGCCATAAAGGGTAAAGACCCCTCCTTTTTCTTCACGCCTTCCTCTAGCTTCTGTCTCCTAATCTCCAAGCTCCAGCGCCCACAACTCCGACCTCCTCCACCGCCGCCACCCTTCCCAGCAATGGCCGGGTCCGGCTCCAAGGGAAACTGGGAGGCCTCCACCGTCACCAAAAAGGACATCAAAGATCTCTGGAGTGCGGGATATCTGTATGCGGACATCGTGCATAGGCTTCCAGACAAAGACAAGGTCATTCCTACTCTAGGGCCTGGTGAGAGGGTTGTGTTCATCCCCTATTTCCTTCGGGGGCTGGGATTTGCCCTCCACCCCTTTGTCCGGGGTCTCATGTTCTTCTACGGGCTAGTTTTCCATGATCTAGCCCCAAACTCCTTCCTCCACATATAGGCGTTTATCGTCGTGTGTGAGGCTCTCCTCCGCATCACACCACACTTCAGCCTGTCGCTCAAGGTCTTTAATCTGAAGCCGAAGGTGGTCAACGAACATCATGCGGATTGCGGTGGAGCTATGGTAACAAGCTCCCAAAGACCATCTGGCCCAAAGGGGCATTTGTAGAAAAATCCAAGGTATGGCAGCAGGAGTGGTTCTATATCACCGAACCCTGTGATGCCAACTGGGCGGCCACGCCCGATTTTAGATCCGGACCCCCTGTGAGACTCACCTCGTGGACCGCCAAGGGCCTTGATTGGGGGTCCAAATCGGAGGTGAAGATGCTTCAGAAGCGTATCTCCGACATGTTGGGTGAGAACACTGGTCTCACAGACGTGATTCAAGTGATGCTCTTCCGCCGCATCCTTCCTTGCCAGCTTCGGGCCTCCCCCATGTGGGAGTTCCATCCGGAGGAGGCACGGACCTTGAAGCGCTTCTTCAGCACCACACACGAAGATATATGGAAGAAAGTCTTCAAGGCTCAGAAAAAGTGGTCGAAGAAGACCGAGGACATCGGGCTCGACATCGAGAACCCGACCACAGCGGTAAGCATAATCTTTCCGAAGACCTATCCAGTCAATATTTCAAACACAATAGAAATTATATTGTCTGCTTTCCTTACAGTCTAGACGGCAAAGGAGGAGCGAATCAACTATCCGGCACTGCTGCCTGAGGATATGACCACACCCTAGCTAACGAAAATGCTGGTCATGGCACCCTATTAGGCACCAGAGAAGAAGACCAACAAGAAGAAGGGTAAGGAGGCCAAGGACGGCCCCGCCACAAAGGTCCTTCGAAAACAGTGTTCGGAGAGACCGAAGCCCTCTCTTCCCACGAGGGAGACGAGGAAGAAGAAGAGGAGTAGGTGGAAAGCGACTCCCCCCGTAAGGGGAGGAAGAAGAAGAGAGTGGCCTCAAAAGACCCGGAGGGGGAGGCGCCCAAGAGAGGGAAGCTGACCCTCCCAGACAGTTCGGACTCAGAGTCCGATCTAGTCCCCAAGAAACCTCCCGGGGTGAAGCCCCTGGCCGAATCGTAAGTATTCAAAAACTTACTGTTTATCTTCGGTCTACCTGCTTCCATTATGTAAGTTATTTTGTTATTTGCCTTTCAGCCCTACCCATGAGCTCCCGCATACTCCATTATCGGAGGGGAATTCTCTGCTGCTAGAAATGACAGAGAGTGACACGCTGTCGCAAGCCCCCTCGCCTATCATCATGGAGGACACTGAAGTGTCGTCCTAAAGGGCCTCTCCTGGCCGAGGGGGTGAACGAGGCCCTCGAGAAAGCGCCTGAGGTTAATACCTCGTTCGTCGAAGACCTAGGGGAGGTGGCCCCTATGACAACTGACGGTGAGGAGCCCCAACAATCCGGGCCCCAGCCGAACACTATTCTAGAGAGCAGCATGCCTCCGGGATCCGATAAGCAGCGCCCTTTGAAAGAGGGGGGAGGAGCAACAGCTCGATTGGCAACCTCCATTAATCCGAAGGCGCCCAACGCTCTGGAGGAAGCACTGCAAAGTGCTTCCGTCGTGGCGGAGCACCGCACCCTAATGGGTGTGGTTATGGAGAAGGTTCAGTCTGCTAAAAACGGACTAAACGATGTGTTCTGCAGCCTACTGAGATGCTTTGAGGTATGCGACGTAATGTTCTAAAAAATCATATAGAAGAGTAAACCTGTGTACAGACAGTAGCCCCTGAGGCTTTGCCCGGTTTAAAAGAAACTGGATAGAGGATCCACATGGTATACGGGAGAGTAACATGTTGTGCAATTATTGTAACATGCTTTCGTGTTGGCGGAAACCTCCCAGGCCGCAGAAGTTTCCGAACTCAATCGGAAGCTTCAAGTGGCCAATGAGGAGCTCGACCGCATCAACAAGCGGTTCGATGAAACGCAAGGTATGCGTATAATGTTGGAAAGAAATTAACTTTTCATTCTAGAAGTGATATGCATATTTGAGGTTAACTCATAGAATGCTTTGACTATGATCACAGCCGAGGTCGAGACCCTCAAAGGCGCTCTCGCCCAAGCCAAGTAGGAAGTCGAGGCGAATAAGGCATCCCCCGATAAAGTGGCCCCTGAACTAGAGGCCGAACAAACTGCCCACCGCCAACACGAAGCTCGGGTGGCCGAAGTCGAGCAGGAGCTGAAGGATGCCATCAGCAAATGTGAAACATTGGAGCAGGAGACCTCGGCCCAGTGCTCCGAGCTTGCCAAGGCTCTCCAGGATGCCAAAGAGGCGCGGAGCGAGTCCCGGAGCACTCGCGAAGAGATCCACCAGGCGAGGCAGATAGCGGCTGATAAGGCCTTTCTTTTGCAGAGTATCTTCGGAAGTCACAGGTACGCTTTGATCACACGAGTGTAGAGTTCTCCACGCGCGTTTACGGATCTTCCGAAGAGTGCCACTGATGCCGCGAAGTTCTTTCGAGCCCAGGAGGGGAACTCGACGGAGAAGCTGTTCTGGTCGCACTTTCTCGTGCCAGGACACCCGACACCGCTGAACGACCAACTGAAGTAGCTGGTAGAGCTGCATAGGGTGGCGGGTTTGGCTATGAAGGACCTGATAGTCCAACTTTGGCCGACCGAGCCGATCCCGAGCAGCTACTTCGGTTTGGTGGCGCGGCTTGTTGACGTGCGGCCGTGGATTGATGCGTGAAGCGCTCAATCTGCATAGAGGGTGCCCGGATGGCCTTCGCCCGCGTCAAAATGCACTGGGCGAAGATGAAGGCCACCGAGGTGGCAACTGCAGGCCCGCCCGAGGGCAAAGATCATTGGAAGTCGGAGAGGTACTTTGACGACGTCCTAGAAGGAGCCCGAGAAATAGAGGGCCAGTGTTTGAAGGACGTAATATTTGATTAAATGTCTTCGGGTTGTACAAACTATGTTGTGAACCCTATGTTGTTATGTATCTATGTTTGTGCCTATTGTTTCAAGCAATTTTTCCTCCTGTGCGGCCGTTTATTGTTATATTTCTGAAAGTTGCCAGTCGTCGACTTCAGCCCCCATGTAGATGCTACAGGGGTGTTCGACTTAATTCATGACCACACTTTATCCCATGTCTTGGTCCATAAAGGAGGTGTCCGCGGGGTAAACCAGGCAATCGGACTATGCGGCTTTATTACTTTCACTTAGCCATAGGAGTTTAACTGTGGAGCTAAGTACTAGCCCCTTGTGCGCGTGTGGCTATCCGGACTACGGTGCCTCTTCCACGCGACTGGACGAAGACCAGCCCCTCGTATAATATGGGGTGAATCGCTAACAATTTGTATTACAATACTAAGTCATCGAATCGCCGACCAGCTCTCGCCTATCATTACAGTCAGTTTTTGGCTTTCTTTACTGAGGTACTTGACCGGATGAACCATAAATACAATCGCATTAGTTCGTTCGGTCAAGTACCTCAGTAGAGAAAGCCAAAAACTGACTGTCATGATAGGCGAGAGCTGGTCGGTGATTCGGTGACTTAGTATTATACTACAAATCGTTAGCGATTCACCCCGTAGTATATGAGGGGCTAGTCTTTGTCCAGCCGCGTGGAAGAGGCACTGTAGACCGGATAGCCACACACGCACTAGGGGCTAGTACTTAGCTCCACAGTCAAACTCCTATGGCTATGTGAAAGTAATAAAGCTGCATAGTCCGATTGCCTGGTCCACCCCGCGAACACCTCCTTTGTGGACTAAGATGTTGGATAAAGTGTGGTCACGCATTATGTCGAACACCCCTGTAGCATCTACATAGGGGCTGAAGCCGACGACTGGCAACTTTCAGAAATATAACAATAAATGATCGCACAAGAGGAAAAATTGCTTGAAAGAATAGGCACAACACATAGATACATAAAAGCATAGGGTTCACAACATGGTTTGTACGACCCGAACACATTTAATCAAATATTATGTCCTTCGAACACTGGCCCTCTATCTCTCGGGCTCCTTCTAGGACGTCGTCAAAGTACCTCTCCGGCTTCCGATGATCTTTGCCCTCAGGCGGGCCTGCGGTTGCCAGCTCGGTGGCCTTCATCTTCGCCCAATGCATTTTGACACGGGCGAAGGCCATCCGGGCACCCTCTATGCTGGCCGAGCGCTTCATGGCATCAATCCACGGCCGCGCATCGACAAGCCGTGCCACCAAACCGAAATAGCTGCTCGGGATCGGCTCGGTCAGCGAAAGTTGGACTATCAGGTTCTTCATAGCCAAACCCGCCACCCTATGCAGCTCTACCAGATGCTTCAGTTGGTCGTTCATCAGCATCGGGTGTCCTGGCACGAGAAATTGCGACCACAACAGCTTCTTCGTCGAGTTCCCCTCCCGGGCTCAGAAGAACTTCGCGGCATCAGCGGCACTCTTCGGAAGATCCGTAAACACGCCTGGAGAACTCCACAATCGTGTGAGAAAAAACGTACCTTTGACCTCCAAATATACTCTGCAAAAGAAAAGCCTTACCATCCGCTATCTGCCTCGCCTGGAGGATCTCTTCGCGAGTGCTCCGGGACTCGCTCCGCGCCTCTTTGGTGTCCTGGAGAGCCTGGGCAAGCTCAGAGGACTGGGCTGAAGTCTCCTGCTCCAATGTTTCGCATTTGCTAATGGCATCCTTCAGCTCCTGCTTGACTTCGGCCACCCGAGCTTCGTGTTAGCGGGGGTGGGGGGTGGGGGGCAGTTTGTTCAGCATCTAGTTTAGCAGTCGCTTTATCGGCGGCTGCCTTATTCTCCTTAGCTTCCTTCTTGGCTTGGGTGAGGGCGCCTTTGAGGGTCTCGACCTCGGCTGCGCCAACTATGATCATAGTCAAAGCATTCTATGAGTTAACCTCAAAATATGCACATCACTTATGATTGCTCTCAGACTATAGCGCCAGAAAAGCTCCTGTCTGGTAGGACTATGTCGGTATTTCCCCAAAGAGGAAGGGATGATGCAGCACAGCGACTGTATGTATTTCCCTCGGTGAAGAAAGCAAGGTTATTGAACCAGCAGGAGAACCAAGCAACACAACGTAAACAACACCTGCACACAAATAACAACACCTCGCAACCCGACATGTTAAAGGGGTTGTCAATCCCTTTTGGGTAAGGATGCCAGAGATTGTAATAGATTGAAAAAATAGATCTCAAATAAAATAAAGTGCAACAAAGTATTTCTATATTTTTGGTTTAATATATCTCAATAAAAATGCAAAGGAAAAGTAGATCGCAAGAAAATATATGAGAAAGAAGACCCGGGGGCCGTAGGTTTCACTAGTGGCTTCTCTCAAGAAAGATAGCAAATGGTGGGTAAAAAAATTACTGTTGGGAAATTGATAGAACCTCAAATAACTATGACGATATCCAGGCAATGATCATTATATAGGCATCACATCCAAGATTAGTAGACCGACTCCTGCTTGCATCTACTACTATTACTCCACACATCGACCGCTATCCAGCATGCATCTAGTGTATTAAGTTCATGGAAAAATGGAGTAATGCAATAAGAATGATGACATGATGTAGACAAGATCTATCTATGTAGAGATAGACCCCATCGTTTTATCCTTAGTAGCAACGATACATACGTGTCGGTTCCCTTTCTGTCACTAGGATCAAGCACCATAAGATCGAACCCCACTACCGGGCACCTCTTCCCATTGCAAGATAAATAGATCAAGTTGGCCAAACAAAACCCAAATATCGGAGAAGAAATACGAGGCTATAAGAGATCATTCATATAAGAGATCACAGAAACTCAAATAACTTTCATGGATATAAAAAGATATGACTGATCATAAACTCAAAGTTCATCAGATCCCAACAAACACACCGCAAAAAGAGTTACATCATATGGATCTCCAAGAGACCATTGTATTGATAATCAAGAGAGAGATAGAGAGATGAAGCCATCTAACTACTAACTACGGACCCGAAGGTCTACAAAGAAATACTCACGCTTCATCGGAGAGGCACCAATGGAGGTGATGAACCCCGTCCGAGATGGTGTCTAGATTGGATCTGGTGGTTCTGGACTCTGCGGCGGCTGGATGAATATTTTGTCGACTCTCCCTAGGGTTCTGGTATTTTTGGGGTATTTATAGAGCAAAGAGGTAGTCCGGGGGGCACCCGAGGTGGGCACAACCCACCAGGGCGCGCGTGGGCCTCCTGGCACGCCCTGGTGGGTTGTCCCCTCCTAGGGACTACCCCAAGGTGCAACCAGGGCCCAACATGTTCCTTCCGGTCCATAAAAAATCTCCGTAAAGTTTCGTGGCATTTGGACTCCGTCTGATATTGATTTCTTGCGATGGAAAAACACGGAAAAAACAAGAATTGACACTTGGCACTATGTCAATAGGTTAGTACCAAAAAATGATATAAAATGACTAAAATTTGATTATAAAACATCCAAGATTGATAATATAACAACATGGAACAATAAAAAATTATAGATACGTTGGAGACGCATCGGCATCCCCAAGCTTAACTCCTACTCGTCCTCGAGTAGGTAAGTGATAAAAACAGAATTTTTGATGTGGAGTGTTGTTTAACATGTCATATCATATTATTTTCTTTATAGCACGGACATTTGGACTTTTTATGTGATTCAAAGCAATAGTCTAGTGTTGACATAATAATTTAGATACTCAAGCATATCAACAAGCAACCATGTCTTCCAAAATATCAATGCTAAAATAAGTTATCCCTACAAAATCATATAGTCTTGTCATGCTCTGTTTTCTTAACACAAAGTATTTATCATGCACAACCCCGATGACAAGCCGAGCAATTGGTTCATACTTTTTAACGCACTTCAGATTTTTCAACTCTTACATAATACACGAGCGCAACCCATGGATATAGCACTACGGGTGGAATGGAGTATGATGATAGGGGTAAATATAGAGAAGACAAAAAAGTAAGAAAGTCTCACATCGATGCGGCTAACCAACGGGCTATGGAGATGCCCATCAATCGATATCGACGTGAGGAGTAGGGATTGCCATGCAACGAATGCACTAAGACCTATAAGTGTATGAAAGCTCAATATGAGAACTAAGTGGGTGTCCATCTAATCCTATAATGAAAAATTCCCACAAGTATATGAAAGTGACAACATAGGAGACTCTCCATATGAAAAACATGGTGCTACTTTGAAGCACAAGTGTGGTAAAGGATACTAACAATGCCCCTTCTCTCTTTGTTTATTTATTTTTTTCTTTTTCCTTTTTTTTCTTTCCCCCCTTTTTTCTTTCTCCTTTTTTTCTCTCATTGTCCGGAGTCTCATCCCGACTTGTGGGAGAATCATAGTCTCCATCATCCTTTCCTCACTGGGGCACTGCTCTAAAAATGAATAATGATGATCATCCCACTTCTATTTACTTATAACTCAAGAAAATAAAAATTACAACTCGATACCTATGACAAAGTATGACTCTATATAAATTCCTCTGGCATGTATCAGGATGTGCAATGATCTAGCATAACATGTATGAAAAATGATGAACGGTGGCTGAGCCACAAACACTATGTCAGCTATATGATCATGCAAAGCAATATGACAATGAATGCTCAAGTCATCAAACGAAAGCGGTGGAAGTTGCATGGAATATATTTCGGAATGGCCATGAAAAAGCCATAATAGGTAGGTATGGTGGTTGTTTTGAGGAATATATAATAAGGCTTATGTGTGATAGAGCGTATCATCTCACGGGGTTTGGATGCACCTACGAAGTTTGCACCATGTCTCGATGTGAGAAAGGGAAATGCATGGTACCGTAGAGGATAGCAAATTGCGAAAAAGGTAAGAGTGCGTATAATCCATGGACTCACATTAGTCATAAAGAACTCATATACTTATTGCAAAAGTTTATTAGCCCTCGAAGCAAAGTACTACTACGCATGCCCCTAGGGGGGTAGATTGGTAGGAAAAGACCATCGCTCGTCTCCGACCGCCACTCATAAGGAAGACAATCAAAAATAAATCATGCTCCAACATCATATCATAATGAGAGACTATACGTGCATGCTTCGGGAATCACAAACCTTAACACCAATATTCTTACTAGAGCACAATTACTCATCAACATAACTCACATATCACATCATCATATCTCGAAACTATTACTAAGAATCAAGTTTATTTTGTCCAATAATCTTCATGACATTTTTTCTCCTTTCTTTATCCTTCTTGGATATCTATCACTTTGGGACTAATTTTCACATGTTGCTTTCCATAAGCTCAAACAAATATAAGTGAAGATCATGAGCATAACAAATTTTCTTTCTCTCAAAATAATTTAAGTGAAGCAAGAGAGAATTTCTTCAAAATTTTACTAACTCTCAAATAAATCTAAGTGAAGCAAGAGAGCATTTCTTCAAAAATACTAAGCACACCATGCTCAAAGAGATATAAGTGAAGCACTAGAGCAAGTCCTAGCTCATAAAAGATTTAAGTGAAGCATAGAGAGCAATTCTAACAAGTCATGACATAATTTTAGCTCTCTCAAATAGGTGTGTCCAGCAGGATTGATGACTTAAAACACAAAATAAAACAAGCACAGACTCATATCATACATGACGCTCCAAGAAAAACACATATCATGTGACGAATAAAAGTATAGTTTCAAGTAAAATATCGAGGATCATTGGAAGAAAGACGGGATGCCACTCGGGGGAATTCCCAAGATTAGTTGGTTGCTCATTTTTGGATAATAGCTTGGGATGTCGGGGCATCCCCAAGCTTAGGCTCTTCCATCCTTTCTTCATCCATCGTAAGATAACCCAAAACTTGAAAACTTCAATCACACAAAACTCAACAAAACCTTCGTGAGATCCGTTAGTATAAGAATAATAAATCACTACTATAAGTGATGTATCAAACCAATTCATATTTTGTTTTTGTATTATATCTAATGTATTCCAACTTCTCTATGGCAAAAACTCATCAAAGAAAACCATATAGCCATCAAAATAAGCACACAACACAAAGAAAACATAATCTGTCAAAACAGAACAGTCTGTAGCAATATGACTATTTCGAATACTTTTGTAAATTCAAAAATTCATACAAATTAGGACAACCTGAGAAATTTGTATATTGATCTACTGCAAGTGGAATGGGTATTTTATCGCTCTCTGGTAAAAAATGAAAATTAACTTCTTGAGCGTAAAAGTTTCTGTTTTTCAGCAAGATCGAACAACTTTTACCCAAGAAGATCCTAAAGGCTTTACTTGGAAATAAAACATAAAAAACACAATCATAACAGTAGCATAATTGTGTAAACACTCAAGAACAGAAAGCAAAAAGCAAAAATAAAATGTATTCATTGGGTTGCCTCCCAACAAGCGCTATAGTTTTACGCCCTTAGCTAGGCATAATATTTCAACGACGCTCACACAATAGATAATAATGAAAACACAAAGAGAGCATCATGAAACATGTGAAAAACACATTTAAGTCTAACATACTTCCGATGCATGTTGACACTCTTCCATATGAAAGGAAGAAGAAATATCTAGCATATGCAAGGAAGAAGAAAGAAACAATAGCAATCTCAACATAACAAGAGGTAATTCAATAACATGAAAATTTCTACAACCATTTTTTCCTCTCTCATAATAATTATATATAGGATCATAATCAAATTCAATAATATAACTATCATATAAAATTTTCTCTTTATGATCCACATGCATGCAAAGTTTACACTCTTCCAAAATAGTGGGATTATCATCAAATAAAGTCATGACCTCTCCAAACCCACTTTCATCAAAAATTTCATAAGATTGAACACTCTCCAAATATGTGGGATATTTTTAGCTAAATTTAACACTCTTACAAACCCACTTTCAATATTATCGCAAACATATTCATCATGAGGCTTAAATAAATTTTCAAGATCATAAGAAACATTATCACCCAATCATGATCATTGCAATAAGTAGCGGACATGAAAAAACAAGCATCCCCAAGCTTGGGGTTTTGCATATTATTAGCATAATCGAAATTAATAGAATTTATAATAAAATTATTGCAATCATGCTTTTTCATTCAAGGAGCTATCATGAATCACTTCATAAATTTCTTCAACACAATTTTCAGATTCACGATTCTCAAGCAAAACTTCATAAAGATAATCTAGTGCACTCAACTCACTAGCAATTGGTTCATATGATTGGATCTTTTAAAAATATTAGCAAGTGAATGGGGATCCATATCAATAGATTTTTATCAAGAAAAGATGCAAGCAAATAGAAGGCACATGGAAACACAAGCAAACATGAGATCTGACGAGAAAAAGGCAAACGAAAAAGAGGGTGAATAAAACAGCAAATTTTTGTGAAGTGGGGGAGAGGAAAACGAGAGGAAAATGGCAAATAATGTAAATTGTGAGGAGATGAGATTTATGATTAGGAACCTGGTTATGTTGAAGATCCTCCCCAGCAACGGCGCCAGAAATTCCTTTTGATTGCTCTATGACTATAGCGCCAGAAAAGCTCATGTCTGCTAGGACTACGTCGGTATTTCCCCAAAGAGGAAGGGATATTTCCCTCGGTGAAGAAACCAAGGTTATTGAACCAGTAGGAGAACCAAACAACACAATGTAAACAACACCTGCACACAAATAACAACACCTCGCAACCCGACGTGTTAAAGGGGTTGTCAATCCCTTTCGGGTAACGATGCCAGAGATTGTAATAGATGGAAATAGTAGATCTCAAATAAAATAAAGTGCAGCAAAGTATTTTTGTATTTTTGGTTTAATAGATCTGAATAAAAATGCAAAGGAAAAGTAGATCACAAGGAAATATATGAGAAAGAAGACCCGGGGGCCATGGTTTCACTAGTGGCTTCTCTCGAGAAAGATAACAAACGATGGGTAAACAAATTACTGTTGGGAAATTGATAGAACCTCAAATAGTTATGACGATATCTAGGCAATGATCATTATATAGGCATCACGTCCAAGATTAGTAGACCAACTCTTGCCTGCATCTACTACTATTACTGCACACATCGACCGCTATCCAGCATGCATCTAGTGTATTAAGTTCATGGAAAAATGGAGTAATGCAATAAGAATGATGACATGATGTAGACAAGATCTATCTATGTAGAGATAGACCCCATCGTTTTATCCTTAGTAGCAACGATACATACGTGTCGGTTCCCTTTCTGTCACTGGGATCAAGCACCGTAAGATCGAACCCACTACCGGGCACCTCTTCCCATTGCAAGATAAATAGATCAAGTTGGCCAAACAAAACCCAAATATCAGAGAAGAAATACGAGGCTATAAGAAGATCATGCATATAAGAGATCAAAGAAACTCAAATAACTTTCATGGATATAAAAAGATATGACTGATCATAAACTCAAAGTTCATCAGATCCCAACAAACACACCGCAAATCATATGGATCTCCAAGAGACCATTGTATTGAGAATCAGGAGAGAGAGATAAAGCCATCTAGCTACTAACTACGGACTCGAAGGTCTACAAAGAACTACTCACGCATCATTGGAGAGGCACCAATGGAGGTGGTGAACCCCATCCGAGATGGTGTCTAGATTGCATCTGGTGGTTCTGGACTCTGCGGCGGCTAGATGAATATTTCGTCGACTCTCCTAGGGTTCTGGTATTTTGGGGGTATTTATAGAGCAAAGAGGCGGTCCCGGGGGCACCCGAGGTGGGCACAACCCACCAGGGCGCGCCTGGGCCTCCTGGCGCGCCCTGGTGGGTTGTCCCCTCCTCGGGACTCACCCCAGGTGCAACCACAGCCCAACATGTTCCTTCTGGTCCATAAAAAACTCTGTAAAGTTTTGTGGCATTCGGACTCCATATGATATTGATTTTCTGTGATGTAAAAAACTTGGAAAAAACAGGAACTGACACTTGGCACTATGTCAATAGGTTAGTACCAAAAATGATATAAAATGACTATAAATTGATTATAAAACATCCAAGATTGATAATTGCTACCTCTTGAGCATGCATTGGTTTTCCCTCGAAGAGGAAAGGGTGATGCAGCAAAGTAGCATAAGTATTTCCCTCAGTTTTTGAGAACCAAGGTATCAATCCAGTAGGAGACTACATGCAAATCGCCTAGTACCTTGTAACATCCCAAATTTTCAATTTGGAATGTTATACATTAGATCATCAATGCATATCATATTTTATTTGCATTTTGGTTGATCCTAGAAATTCTACGCAACTCAATGACCCATGGAGAGAGTTGGGATTTCGTTATTTTCATATTTGAGTTTTCTCAAATTTTGAGAATAGGATCATTTGATTTTATTTATTTTATCATCAATTATTTCTATTACAAAAATATGAGAGAGGGAATAAAATGACTTTCCCAAAATAAAGAAATATTGAGGATTTAATAATAAAATCAAATAGGATTTTATTCCGGAGTTTTTCGGTGTTTTATTTGAATTTAGAAAAAAAATGCGTTTTTCAAAATTGCATTTAGGTCCCAAATAAATGTTCACCTTGTGAGGCTTGATTTTAGAAGCCCGTGAAAATTTATTTCGGAATTTTTTGGAGTCCGTTTAGTTTTTATTTTTATTTTTCTTCCGAGCGGAATACATATATATATATATATATATATATATATATATATATATATATATATATATATATATATATATATATATATAACGAACCGACCTACGGGCCGTGTTCGACTAGGACTCCGGCCCAAGGGGGCCTTTATAAGCCGGCCTAGCCCCCCGGGAGGAAACCCTAGCCGCCAGCCCCGCCCGCCCTCGATTCCCGTGCCGCCGCCGCCGCCCGCCACCGCGCCGCCGCCGCCGAGATTCGCCGCCGCCTCGACTTCCGTGCCAACGTTTTTTTTTTAAATTTGGTTTTCCTTGGTTTTTTTAGTTTCGGTTTTTTAAATAGATCGGTTTTTCCGGTTTATTTAAATAGCGAGCGCTCGTCCATTCGTTCGTTCTAGCGAGCGTTCGTAGTTTTTCTTTTTCTCGGATTAAATCCGCTATTTTTCTGATCGCGATTCCTGATCCGATTTTCGTTTTAGTATAACTTTTCACTCGTTTATCAAAATCAGGCGATTCAAGCGCCTAGAGTTTCGTCTCGAAACCCTCTATCCGTTTAACCAACTTAAACAAGATTTTGCTACTGTAAAATTTGCCCTAGATCCAGATTACTAGAACGAAGTTGTTTTCTTTCGCCGTTTGACTTTCGTTGCTTCGTTCGATTTGATTCTTTTTGCCAACCGGAGTTCTTAAGTTGAACCTTCTGGTTATATCTCTTATTTGAGTTTTACCTGTGCATTAGATGAGTACTTATTGTATGCTTATTTGTTTGTCTGCGACAGAATACCCGGAGTGCGCCGCCTATTACTTCGAATCGTTAGGTTTCCCAGATCATCAGCAAGGCAAGTAACACTTTGATCATACCTTCACTACTACCCAGTTTTATTGCATTAGATCAATCCTCACACATTGCATGATTAGGATCTAATTAAATTGAGGGATGGGAAGCAGATGAGGTAGTACCTATTACCAGTTTATTTTCAAACCTTTGGGAGTTACTTCTACGTTTGCTTATCATGCCATGCTATGCTAGTAGACGTGGATTGGGTGAGTGAAATCCATTGATAGATGTGAGATTGTTAATTAATGGTTTATCTAAGGTGGCAACTTAAACACACATCTGGGTGGATTGAGGCACCTGGGTATTCCAGGACTTGCCTGTTTTCTTTTGGACCGCCACCCAGGCTCAAAGGGATCATGAGACTATTCATACTAGAAACTTCCGTGTGCAGCCACAAGCTATTATGGGCTCTAGCATAGTTGACTAAGTTGTGTGAACTCTTACAGTGGTAGACTAGCAGATGTAGGGGATGTAGGTGGTACGGTCTACCCGATCGTAAGGTGCTATCGCTTCTGAAAGACTATGTCTCGGTCATCCGTCTTCTCAAACACCATGCAGTGCGAGAAACCAAACGGAGGCGATCGAGTCTTGTGGGGAAAAGTGCGCAAACCTCTGCAAAGTGTAACAAACTAATCATGATTAGCCGTGTCCCCGGTTATGGACATATTGAGTATCTAGTACCTGGATTTTCATGTGAATCTCAACATGTTACTCTAAATTAATTTTGTTGGGTTATGTTTAATGATGATACTTAATTGGGATTGAGAATGTTGTCAACCATTCTCAATGTTTAACAACTACCATGATAGTTAAATAAAATTATTCCTTTGAAGTAGGGAAAAATTGGCTTTACGCAAAAACTGTAACCATAGAGCTTTCCACCAGCCAAATATGCATATAGTATAGCTGTTTCATTCCATTACTCTCTATGTGTTACATTGCCAGCATATTCCATGTGCTGACCCGTTTCGGGCTGCAACGTTAATGTTGCAGACTTTTCAGACGATGATTAAGGAGTTTTTAGGTCGTGGTTCTATACTCAATGATGCCGTTGGAGTTGATGGACTCACTTATCTTCCAAGCCTTCCGCTGTTATCGTTATTAGATGGCCTTAAGCCATATTTATTGTAATAAGTTCTCTCTTGAGACACTCGATGTAATAAGTGTGTGATTTCTACTCTGCTATAAATCCTCCGAGTACTGTGTGGTGTCAGCATTACTGATCCAGGGATGACACCGGAGCACAGAGATCAGACTGTTTGAGTTCTGGTCGCTACAGAGATGGTATCAGAGCACACGCTGACTGTAGGACACGACCACTAAGTTAAAAGCCCTAGATCACTATTCACTCTCTTCTCTTCTGACTTCTCATCTTTTCTACTCTTTAGGATGGCGAATGCAAGGAACAAGTTCACACAACCAGATGAAGATACACCCTTTGGACGACACTTGAAGGAAGTCACTAGATACCTGAACATAGGAGTACCAAACTTCACGGGAACCTACAACGCCACTTTACCTAAAGAAGAGCGCTGGATGATTCAAGTTCAAGTTCCAGGAAGGACGTTCATGCCAGTCACTGAGCCCATAGAGTTTTCATTTGATGCACCAACTTGGAGTCTAGGAAAGAGCATGGCAGCTCACATCGCCATGGGACGCATTGGAGAAGTCTACCACAAGGATCTCAAGGATACTATCTACCAGATTTGTGGGCGCCGAGATGAACAATGGGAGATGATCAGCACCAGGAAGGATAGATCAATCGTAGCTTTTATCCAGGAATTAAACCAGCACATTCGACGCCAGGAGAACCAGATGTGTGCCGACATGATAGATCTGAAGAAGGCTAAGACTAGAATCAAGGAACTGGAGGAAGAACTCAAGGCTACACGTGAAGATTATGAAGAAGAAATTGAAGTATTGGTGGAGAAGAATGACGACCTGATCAAGAAGATTGGAATATTTATGGGAGGCCCGACACCAGTAGATGAAGACGAAGAACCCAAGGAAATTAACCCAGAAGACTACATCATCATCGACGGCACCGACTCGGAACCAGATAGTAGTGATGATGACTATGTTGATGAAGCTAGAGCAGATATCATGGAGTCTACAACCGAAGAATATTTCTAGTAGACCACCTCATCAGTAGTAGTAGTCCACCATGTAAATATAGTAGTCCGAGCACTTTTGCGATAGTTAGATCGATTGTATGCCCTTGTTTGATTGAATGAAGTGAATTGTTTGCTTTTGCCTCATGTGCATATGGGTAGTGTTTTCTCTTTAGACCCCCTCTATTCTTATATCTCATCTTTTCTAAAACCCACAGATGCCTCCGAGACATGACCCCGGATTTGCTTTCCCACCGGAGCTCACCCAGTTGATCCAGCAGCAGAACACATTGATGCAGTTGCTAGTCCAGAATCAGAATCAGGGGAACAACAACAACAACCCACCACCACCACCACCACCTGTTGACCACTTAGCCCGTTTTCTTAGGCTGAATCCGCCGGTGTTTTCCAGTAGCACCGAGCCGATAGTAGCAGATGATTGGCTCGGCAAGACAGCTAGGGAGTTGACCACAGCAGGATGCACAGATGCGGAGAAGGTGAAGTTTGCCGCACATCAGTTAGAAGGACCCGCAGCATCATGGTGGGAGAATTTCACAGCCACTTTTCCTGTAGACACCGTCACATGGGACCGGTTTCAGCAGGCTTTCCGTACTGCCCATGTTTCAGCAGGAGCTATGGCCATGAAGAAGCGTGAGTTTCGTAACTTGCGTCAAGGAGGACGGACAGTTGGCCAGTATGTGGAGGAATTTAGTAAGTTAGCATGTTATGCCCCAGATGACGTCGCTACGGATGCAGCTAAGCAAGAGAAGTTTCTGGAAGGACTGAATGATGAGTTGAGCATGTAGTTGATGGTAGCCACCTTCAACAACTACCAGGAGTTGGTAGATCGTGCTCTTATGATTGAAGGGAAGCAGCAACAAATTGAGAATCGCAAGAGGAAGTATGGACAAGGAAAGTACAATTCAGGAGCTCAGCAGAAGCCATGTTTTACCCCTAGACTGGGAGGACACTTTCAGCATACCCATGGAGGAGGTAGCTCGCACAATCACAATGGCACCAAGAATGGTAATGGCAATGGAGGAAGCAATGGCCATAACCGCACCAACCCCTCAACCCCAGCCAAGAAGGACTTGAGCCAAGTCACTTGCTATAAGTGTTCGAAGACCGGACATTATGCCAATGAATGTCCTGAAGGCCAAAATGGCAATGGAAGTTCTGGGAAGAAGCCGAACCCTTTCAACAGGGGACAGGTGAACCACGTTAGCGTGGAGGAGGTTGAAGCTCAGCCCGATGCAGTAATAGGTAAGTTTTTGGTTAAGTCATTTACTGCGCTCGTTCTTTTTGATACTGGCGCATCACATTCATACATCTCAAGGGGATTTGTGGATAAGTATAACCTATCAACCCAAGCCCTTAGGTCACCCATGTTAGTAACCTCGCCCGGAGCAGAGTATGTGGCTAGCCTATGGTGTGATCGGTTACCATTAAGGGTTGGTAGCTATGTTTTTCCCTCAGACCTAATAGTATTGGAATCTCAAGGATTGGATGTGATATTAGGCATGGATTGGTTATCAAAGTATGAAGGGAATATTGAGTGTGCTAGTAAGTCAATCTTGCTTACTACCCCAGAAGGGAGAAGGATCAAGTATGTATCCCGACATGTGCCAAAGAGGACCCAAGTAAATTGCCTAATAGGAGTTGTGCAGGAGGAAGTACCAGTGGTAAGGGATTTCCCTGATGTATTTCCAGAAGAGTTTCCAGGCATGCCACCGGATAGAGATATTGAGTTTTTGATTGAGCTATTACCAGGCACAGGGCCAATATCAAAGAGACCATATAGGATGCCAGCAAAGGATTTGGTGGAAATTAAGAAGCAGATTAAGGAGTTACTGGATAAGGGATATATTCGCCCAAGTTCTTCACCTTGGGGATCGCCAGTACTTCTAGTGGAGAAGAAGGATGGATCGTTAAGGATGGTTGTTGATTATCGAGGACTGAATGAAGTAACGATCAAGAACAAGTACCCATTACCAATGATCAACGATCTGTTTGATCAATTGCAAGGAGCTAAGGTATTTTCCAAGATCGATCTGCGATCAGGATACCACCAGTTGAAGATTCGAGAACAGGATATTCCGAAGACAGCTTTTACTACCAGATATGGGTTGTATGAGTATACCGTTATGTCATTTGGTCTGACTAACGCACCTGCCTATTTTATGAACATGATGAACAAAGTGTTTATGGAGTTTTTGGATAAGTTTGTCGTAGTGTTCATTGATAATATCCTAGTTTATTCGAAGAATGAAGAGGAGCATAAGGAGCATTTGCGTTTGGTACTTGGAAAGCTCAGAGAACATCAATTATATGCCAAGTTCAGCAAATGTGAGTTTTGGTTGAAGGAAGTAGGATTCCTCGGACATGTTATATCTGGTGAAGGTATAGCAGTAGATCCCGCTAAAGTTGAAACCGTGACCAAGTGGGAAGCCCCAACAACAGTTGGAGAGATCCGGAGTTTTCTTGGCCTCGCAGGATACTACCGGAGATTTATTGAGAATTTCTCAAAGATTGCGAAGCCTATGACAGAGTTATTAAAGAAGGATACCAAGTTCATATGGACAGAGGAGTGTGAGGCTAGTTTCCAGGAGTTGAAGAAATGTTTGGTTACCTCGCCAGTGTTGATTTTGCCAGACCAGACCAAAGATTATGAGGTGTACTGCGACGCTTCACGTCGAGGACTTGGAGCAATGCTTATGCAGGAAGGGAGAGTTGTTTCATATGCCTCAAGACAACTGAAGCCCCATGAGTTGAATTATGCTACGCGTGATTTGGAGTTAGCAGCCGTAGTGCATGCATTGAAAACATGGAGACATTTCCTCATTGGAAATCATTGTGAGGTGTACACGGATCATAAGAGTTTGAAGTACATTTTCACACAGAAGGAGTTGAATCTCAGACAAAGGAGATGGTTGGAGCTTATCAAGGATGATGATATGAAATTGCATTATCACCCCGGAAAGGCTAATATAGTAGCTGATGCATTAAGCCGCAAGAGCCATGTCAATACATTAATGACGGGAGAAATACCAAGGGAGTTAGCCGAAAATCTTCGTGAACTATGTTTGGAAATAGTTCCGAGAGGCTATGTAGCAGCATTGGAGATTCAGTCAACTTTGATGGATAGAATTAGAGAAGCTCAGAAAACTGACAAAGAGATTGCCGCTATAAAGGAGAAACCGAGCAAAGGAAAAGCTAAAGGATTTCGTGAGGATGAAAATGACACCCTATGGTTTGAAGACCGTGTTTACGTGCCCAATGACCCGGAGATCAGGAAGTTGATTTTGCAAGAGGCACACGACTCACCATATTCAATTCACCCAGGAAATACCAAGATGTATTTGGATTTGAAGGATATTTTCTGGTGGACCAGAATGAAGAAGGATATTGCGGAGTATGTAGCAGTTTGTGATGTATGCCAGAGAGTAAAGGCAGAGCATCAGAAGCCAGCAGGATTGTTACAACCATTGCCGATACCCGAATGGAAGTGGGATAAGCTAGGCATGGATTTTATTACAGGATTGCCCAGAACACGTTCAGGCTATGACTCGATTTGGGTTGTAGTCGATCATTTGACAAAGGTAGCTCATTTCATCCTAGTAAAGACCACTTACACCAGTGCTAAGTTGGCAAAGATATATATGACCAGGATCGTATGTCTGCATGGAGTTCCAAGGAGTATTGTATCAGATAGAGGAACCCAGTTTACCTCAAAGTTCTGGAAGCAGTTGCACGAAACTTTGGGTACCAGGCTAGAATTCAGTACAGCTTTTCATCCACAGACAGATGGACAGACCGAGAGGGTAAATCAGATTTTGGAGGATATGCTGAGAGCTTGTGTGCTAGATTATGGATCTAGTTGGGACGACAATTTGCCATATGCAGAGTTCTCTTACAACAATAGTTACCAAACCAGTTTAAAGATAGCCCCTTTCGAAGCCTTGTATGGAAGGAGGTGCAGGACACCGTTGTCATGGGACGAAGTTGGAGACCGTCAGTTGTTTGGTCCTGACTTGATTAAAGAGTCTGAACAGAAGGTGAAGTTGATTCGCAATAGGCTCAAGGTAGCCCAGTCTAGACAGAAAAGTTATGCAGATTCTAAACTCAAGGAGACAGTTTACGAAGTTGGAGATAGAGCTTATCTTCGAGTATCTCCACTTCGGGGAACAAAGCGTTTTGGAGTTAAGGGAAAATTAGCGCCACGATTTGTAGGACCCTATCGAGTTTTGGAACGTATGGGAGAAGTGGCCTACAAGTTGGAATTGCCCGAAGGATTGTCAGGAGTTCATGATGTGTTCCATGTTTCTCAGCTGAAGAAGTGTCACGCGGAGATGGCTGACATACCGTTGAGAGACACAGTGCCTTTGGAAACTATTCAGTTGGATAACGATTTGACCTACGAGGAGAAGCCAGTCAAGATTCTCGAGTTTGCCAACCGAGTTACTCGCAACAAGGTTATCAAGTTTTGCAAAGTTCAGTGGAGCCACCACACAGAGGATGAAGCCACCTGGGAGCGAGAGGAAGATTTGCTCAAAGACCACCCTCACCTATTTTCTAGCCAACCCGAATCTCGAGGGCGAGATTCATTTTAAGGAGGTAGGTTTGTAACATCCCAAATTTTCAATTTGGAATGTTATACATTAGATCATCAATGCATATCATATTTTATTTGCATTTTGGTTGATCCTAGAAATTCTACGCAACTCAATGACCCACGGAGAGAGTTGGGGATTTCGTTATTTTCATATTTGAGTTTTCTCAAATTTTGAGAATAGGATCATTTGATTTTATTTATTTTATCATCAATTATTTCTATTACAAAAATATGAGAGAGGGAATAAAATGAATTTCCCAAAATAAAGAAATATTGAGGATTTAATAATAAAATCAAATAGGATTTTATTCCGGAGTTTTTCGGTGTTTTATTTGAATTTAGGAAAAAATGCATTTTTCAAAATTGCATTTAGGTCCCAAATAAATGTTCACCTTGTGAGGCTTGATTTTAGAAGCCCGTGAAAATTTATTTCGGAATTTTTGGAGTCCGTTTAGTTTTTCTTTTTACTTTTTTTTCGAGCGGAATATATATTAAAAAAACGAACCGACCTACGGACCGTGTCCGACTAGGACTCCGGCCCGAGGGGGCCTTTATAAGCCGGCCCAGCCCCCCGGGAGGAAACCCTAGCCGCCAGCCCCGCCCGCCCTCGATTCCCGTGCCGACGCCGCCGCCGCGCCGGACGCCGCCGCCGCCGCCTCGACTTCCGTGCCAACGTTTTTTTAAAATTTTTTTGGTTTTCGTCATTTTTTTAGTTTCGGTTTTTTAAAATAGATCGGTTTTTCCGGTTTATTTAAATAGCGAGCGTTCGTCCGTTCGTTCGTTCTAGCGAGTGTTCGTCGTTTTTCTTTTTCTCGGAATAAATTCGTGATTTTTCTGATCATGATTCCTGATCCGATTTTCGTTTTAGTATAACTTTTCGCTCGTTTATCGGAATCAGGCGATTCAAGCACCTAGAGTTTCGTTTCGAAACCCTCTATCCGTTTAACCAACTTAAACAAGATTTTGCTACTGTAAAATTTTCCCTAGATCCAGATTATTAGAAAGAAGTTGTTTTCTTTCGCCGTTTGACTTTCGTTGCTTCGTTCGATTTGATTCTTTTTGCCAACCGGAGTTCTTAAGTTGAACCTTCTGGTTATATCTCTTATTTGAGTTTTACCTGTGCATTAGATGAGTGCTTATTGTATGCTTGTTTGTTTGTCTGCGATAGAATACCCGGAGTGCGCCGCCTGTTACTTCGAATCGTTAGGTTTCCCGGATCATCAGCAAGGCAAGTAACACTTTGATCATACCTTCACTACTACCCAGTTTTATTGCATTAGATCAATCCTCACACATTGCATGATTAGGATCTAATTAAATTGAGGGATGGGAAGTAGATGAGGTAGTACCTATTACCAGTTTATTTTCAAACCTTTGGGAGTTACTTCTACGTTTGCTTATCATGCCATGCTATGCTAGTAGACGTGGATTGGGTGAGTGAAATCCATTGACAGATGTGAGATTGTTAATTAATGGTTTATCTAAGGTGGCAACTTAAACACACATCTGGATGGATTGAGGCACCTGGGTATTCCAGGACTTGCCTGTTTTCTTTTGGACCGCCACCCAGGCTCAAAGGGATCATGAGACTATTCATACTAGAAACTTCCGTGTGCAGCCACAAGCTATTATGGGCTCTAGCATAGTTGACTAAGTTGTGCGAACTCTTACAGTGGTAGACTAGCAGATGTAGGGGATGTAGGTGGTACGGTCTACCCGATCTTAAGGTGCTAGCGCTTCTGAAAGACTATGTCTTGGTCATCCGTCTTCTCAAACACCATGTAGTGCGAGAAACCAAATGGAGGCGATCGAGTCTTGTGGGGAAAAGTGCGCAAACCTCTGCAAAGTGTAACAAACTAATCATGATTAGCCGTGTCCACGGTTATGGACATCTTGAGTATCTAGTACCTGGATTTTCATGTGAATCTCAACATGTTACTCTAAATTAATTTTGTTGGGTTATGTTTAATGATGATACTTAATTGGGATTGAGAATGCTGTCAACCATTCTCAATGTTTAACAACTACCATGATAGTTAAATAAAATTATTCCTTTGAAGTAGGGAAAAATTGGCTTTACGTAGAAACTGTAACCATAGAGCTTTCCACCAGCCAAATATGCATATAGTATAGCTGTTTCATTCCATTACTCTCTATGTGTTACATTGCCAGCATATTCCATGTGCTGACCCGTTTCGGGCTGCAATGTTAATGTTGCAGACTTTTCAGACAACGATTAAGGAGTTTTTAGGTCGTGGTTCTATACTCAGTGATGCCGTTGGAGTTGATGGACTCACTTATCTTCCAAGCCTTCCGCTGTTATCGTTATTAGATGGCCTTAAGCCATATTTATTGTAATAAGTTCTCTCTTGAGACACTCAATGTAATAAGTGTGTGATTGCTACTCTGCTATAAATCCTCCGAGTACTATGTGGTGTCAGCATTACTGATCTAGGGATGACACCGGAGCACACAGATCAGACTGTTTGTGGTCTGGTCGCTACATACCTGCACAAACAAATAAGAACCTTGCAACCAACGTGATAAAGGGGTTGTCAATCCCTTCACGGCCACTTGCAAAAGTGAGATCTGATAAAGATAATAAGATAAATATTTTTTGTATTTTTGTGGTATAGATTGGAAAATAAAACATTGCAAAATAGATAGTAAACTAGAATTGTAGATTGGAAACTTATATGATGTAAAGTAGACCCGGGGGCCATAGGTTTCACTAGCGGCTTCTCTCAAGATAGCATGTATTACGGTGGGTGAACAAATTACTGCCGAGAAATTGATAGAAAAGTGCATAGTTATGATGATATCTAAGGCAATGATCATGAATATAGGCATCACGTCCATGACAAGTAGACCGAAATGATTCTGCATCTACTACTATTACTCCACACATCGACCGCTATCCATCATGCATCTAGAGTATTAAGTTCATAAGAACGGAGTAACGCTTTAGGCAAGATGACATGATGTAGAGGGATAAACTCAAGCAATATGATATAAACCCCATCTTTTTATCGTCGATGGCAACAATACAGTACATGCCTTGCTGCCCCTGCTGTCATTGGGAAAGAACACCGCAAAATTGAACCCAAAGCTAAGCACTTATCCCATTGCAAGAAAGATCAATCTAGTAGGCCAAACTAAACCGATAATTCAAAGAGACTTGCAAAGATATCAAATCATGCATATAAGAATTCAGAGAAGAATCAAATAATATTCATAGATAATCAAGTTCATAAACCCACAATTCATCGAATCTCGGCAAACACACCGCAAAAAGAGTTACATCGAATAGATCTCCAAGAAGATCAAGGAGAACTTTGTATTGAGATCCAAAGAGAGAGAAGAAGCCATCTAGCTAATAACCACTCACACATCATCGGAGAGGCTATGGTGTTGATGTAGAAGCCCTCCGTGATCGAATCCCCCTCCGATGGAGCGCCGAAAAAGGCCCCAAGATGGGATCTCACATGTATAGAAGGTTGCAGTGGTGGAAAAGGTGTTTTGTTGCTCTCCTCGAAGGTTTCAGGGTAGGAGAGTATATATAGGTGAAAGAAGTTGGTCGGTGGAGCCGCGAGGGGCCCACGAGGGTGGGGGGCGCGCCCTCCTGCCTCGTGGCTTCCTCGCCGCTTACTTGATGTCCACTCCAAGTCTCCTGGATCAAATTTGTTCCAAAAAAGATCCTCGTGAAGGTTTCATTCCATTTGGATTCCGTTTGATATTCCTTTTCTGCGAAACACCGATTTGTACTGGGATTTTGGTTAATAGGTTAGTCCTAGAAATAATATAAAAGTGCATAGTAAAGCCCATTAAACACCCAAAACAGATAATATAATAGCATGGAACAATCAAAAATTATAGATACGTTGGAGGCGTATCAATAATATAACAACATGGAACAATAAAAAATTATAGATACATTGGAGACGTATCAACTTCTAGCATGAAAACTTAATTTCTTTCCAGCATTATACGCATACCTTGCGTTTCATCGAACCGCTTGTTGATGCGGTCGAGCTCCTCATTGGCCACTTGAAGCTTTCGATTGAGTTCGAAAACTTCTGCGGCCTGGGCGGTTGCCGCCAACATGGAAGCCTGTTACAATAACAACACAGTATGTTACTCTCGTGTATACTATGTGGATCCTCTATCCAGTTTCTATATGAGAAGTTTTTTAGAACATTATGTCGCATACCTCAAAGCCTGTCAGTAGGCTGCAGAAGGCATCATTCAGTCTGTTTTTAGCAGACTAAACCTTCTCCATAAACACACCCATCAGGGTGCGATCCTCCGCC
The DNA here is from genome assembly GCF_056163025.1 of Triticum urartu. Classification (NCBI taxonomy): domain Eukaryota; kingdom Viridiplantae; phylum Streptophyta; class Magnoliopsida; order Poales; family Poaceae; genus Triticum; species Triticum urartu. The sequence goes on along the minus strand of NC_141874.1, from coordinate 392,476,943 downwards.
ACGATGGAAGCACTTTGTAGTGCTTCCTCCAGAGCGTTGGGCGCCTCCGGATTAGTGGAGGCTGCCGATGGAGCTGTTGCTCCTCCCCCCTCTTTCGAAGGGGGCTACTTATCCGATCCCGGAGCCATGCTGGTCTTCGGAATAGTGTTCGGCTGGGGCCTAGATTGTTGGGGCTCCCCACCGTCGGTTGTCATAGGGGTCGCCTCCCCTATGTCTTCGGTGACCGAGGTATTAACCTCGGGCGCTCTCTCGACAGCCTTGTTCGCCCTCCTCGGCCAGGAGAGGCCCTTTGGGACGACACTTCAGTGTCCTCCATGGCGAAGGCGAGGGGGCTCGCGGCGACGTGTCACTCTCTACCATTTCGGGCGGCAGAGAATTCCCCTCCGATAATGGAGTATGTGGGAGCTCGTGGGGAGGGCTGAAAGGCAAATAACAAAATAAATTACATAATGGAAGCAGGTAGACCGAAGATAAACATTAAGTTTCTGAATACTTACGATTCGGCCAGGGGCTTCACCCTGGGATGTTTCTTGGGGACTAGTTCGGACACTAAGTCCGAACTGTCCGGGAGGATCAGCTTCCCTCTCTTGGGCGCCTCCCCCTCCGGGTCTTCGGAGAACACTATCTTCTTCTTCCTCCCCTTATGGGGGGGGAGTTGCTTCCCACCTCCTCCTCTTCTTCTTCCTCGTCTCCCTCGTGGGAAGAGAGGGCTTCGGTCTCTCCGGGCACTGTTTTTGAAGGAGCTTTGTGGCGGGAGCCGCCCTTGGCCTCCTTGCCCTTCTTCTTCTTAGTCTTCTTCTCCGGCGCCTGATAGGGCACCGGGACCAGCATTTCCATTAGCTACGGTGTGGTTGGATCCTTAGGCAGCGGTGCCGAATAGTTAATCCATTCCACCTTTGCCGTCCAGACCTGTAAGGAAAGCATGCAATATAATTTCTATTGTATCTGAAATATTGAATGGATAGGTCTTCGTAAAGATTATTGTCGGTGTCAAAACCGGCGGATCTTGGGTAGGGGCCCCGAACTGTGCGTCTAAGGCGGATGGTAACAGGAGGCAGCTGTCGACGTTCTGGGAACGGGGGTCTCTAGACTTGCCTGCCTGTAGCCTACGACGTGGCTCAAGTGGGGGACCAGCGCGGCCCATCTTCATCAGCTCAAGCTCAAGACCCTCGCGAGGGGCCAAGCCTCACGGGGCGGACGACAGGAAGCTTCCTCAGAGGCAGCCTCATCAGGCAGGCTCGTGAGGAGGCGGAGAGATCAAGGCAGGGGTACCTCGCGAGGAGCCCGTGACGCAAGCCATGACGATTGAGACCAGGCGGGCGCCGGCCTGCGCAGTGTCCTTGTTTCCCCTTTGGTGCAAAGGGGGCAAGCACAGGCCAAGGCATCGGGCAAAGGTTACCATTCCGGTGCATTGAGACCAAGACCAACAGAGCGGCAGGATGGAGGTCACCGTGGAGCCCAAGACGGCGTCACCACCCATGCTTTTGGCAGCCGAAGACCACCTTTGGTCAGGATAACTTGTACTAGATGTTCTCCTTCAAAATGGCCAATTGTTGGCGCCCTTCCCGCTCATTATTTTGGGAGAGGCCCAAGGCCTCTATAAATAGAGCTAGCCACCGCAGAGTGGGAGAGAGAGAAAAGGGGAGGAGACATCGAGGGACGGTGAGACATCGAGACATCTAGAGAAAGAGAGTCATGGGGGGATCGACACACCTAGACATCTAGAGATCTGATAGAGCCCTAGCAGAGAGAGAGGGAGGCAACCGAACTCATCCAAGCAGTTCATCGCACCAGCTCAAGAACACCTCTCGCGAGGCTGTTCTTCCCTTGTACTATTCATCATCAGCCCCTGAGGCAATCCACCACACCACACACTGGAGTAGGGTATTACACCACAACGGTGGCCTGAACCAGTATAAACCTCGTGTCCCTTGTGTTGTTCGTTGTTTCCAGCTTAGATCACGCGAGGAGGTTGGACGTAGATCGGTAGGGGAGAGATCTCCGCGTGCACCTCAGTGTTCGAACCTTAAGGGTTTGCCGGAACCCAAAATCTGACATTTGGCGCACCAGGTAGGGGTGTGCCGGAATCTTTCTTCCACTGTTCACGCGTGATCTTCCGTCGTGTCCATGGCCGACGCTCGTTGGGCTCGCGCCGAGCGTCGGGCTGCTCTCGCCACCCGCGTCGCCCAGACGGCGCCCGTCGGCGGACGCCCTCGTCGTTCCCCGTCTCCTGCCGCCAACGCCGCCACCGGCCCGGCGGGGAACGAGCAGCAGGCCTCGTCCCAGCATCCGTCGGTGCGGCGGGAGAGCCGCACCACCACACCGTCGCTAACTCCAGCTGCTTCGTCGTCCCACGCCCGTCGCGCCCCCACGGACGCGCACGCCGCGCTGCTCCTGGCAAGAGAGCTCCTGCACTACCGCCCCGTCAACGACCTCTACGAGGACTGTCTCGCCCACATCACCAAGATCGTCAGCGTCGTAGGGGGCTCCCCCTTGCCGTCCCTCTCGCTGCCTCGCCCACCATTCCGGGCAGGAGGCAAGGATCAGGAGGTGCCTCCACCACCTCCTCCCCAAGAAGGCGCCCTGGCTCCAAGGCGCGCAGCCCCAGGGCGAGACCCTCCGCGTCCGGTGCCTGCGCAGCAAGAAAGGAGCTGCCAAGAGATCCCTCGTCCCCAAGAAGGTGCTCGCGCGCTCCCAGCGCCGGCGCGCCAAGATCGCGTCCCTGCACCTCCATGCCAAGACCCCGCGCTGCTCCAAGCGGCGGCGCGCGGTAATCCCCAGGAACAAGCCCAACACCAGCAAAAGGCACCGGTGGCCACAGCAGGCTGCCGTGCCCTCACCCCCGAGCTACGCGGCGTCGCATGGCCAGGCAAGTTAAAGCCTGACCTGCCCCCTCGCTACAATGGCACGGCGGACCCCGCGGAGTTCCTACAGCTCTACGAGCTATGCATCGAAGCCACCAACGGAGATGAAAGGGTCATGGCGAACTGGTTTCCCATGGCTCTCAAGGACGGGGCCCGCACCTGGCTCCTGAACCTGGCTCCTGGCACAATCTCCTCCTGGGACAATATGCGCACTCGCTTCATCGCCAACTTCCAGGGCACTCGCGACCGGCCCCCGGCCGTGAGCGATCTGCGCCGCATCAAGCAGCAGCAAGGGGAAACCCTGCAGAAATACATCCAGCGCTTCAACAACGCTCGCCTCAAGATCCCCAAGGTAACTGAAGAAGCCATCATCTCGGCCTTCTCCGATGGCGTACGCGACATCAAGATGAAGGAGGAGCTAGCAATCCATGAAGACCTGTGCACATCCCTGGAGCTGTTCAACTTGGCAACCAAGTGCGCCAGGGCTGAGGAAGGGTGCCTTTCCCTCCTCGAACTCCCGGATACCAACCCAGAAGAGAAGAAGCCCAAGGCCAAGGACGTGAAGCGCAAGGGGGCTTCCATGCTTGCAACGGAACCAGACACCAAGAGAGGCAGGGATCAGCCCGAGTCATCCAAGGGCAGCCGGTACTGCGTGTACCACGACCTCCACACCCACAACACCAACGAATGTCAAGAGCTCAGGGCCATGAGAGATGGACGTGTCGGCCGATGCCCCGAGCGCAACGACAGGGGCTATGGCTGAGGAGGAGGAAGAGGTGGCAGACGATGGGAAGACCGTGGCCCTCGCCAAGGGTGGCATGACCGACCTCGCGAGGATCGCTGGCAGGACCAGCCTCGCGAGGAAGGCTGGAGAGATCAGCCTCGTGAGGATCGCTCGCACGGCAACGCAGGCCTTCCTCCTCTGCCGCCACCGCCAAGGAGGAACGAAGACCAACATCAAGACGAGGGAGCTGGGGGCTTCCAGGAGCCGCGCGCAATCGCTTGCATCTTGGGTGGAGCGCAGGCCCCAGCCTCACAGTGCATCTTCAAGCAGTTTGCTCGCGAGGTGAATGCAGTCCTCCCCAAGCTTGAGGCCACGCGCCCTCTCAGGTGGTCTGCGTGCGCTATCACGTTCAGCTCAGCGGATCAGCTCAAGTGCGCGGCAATGGCCGGAGTCCTCCCGATGCTTTGTTCCCCAGTCATCAGCAACGTGCAGGTCACCAGGACCCTCATTGACGACGGAGCAGGACTCAACGTCATGTCCGTCGAGACGTTTGACAAACTCCAAGTGCCGTACGATCAGCTTCAGCCGACCAAGCCCTTCTCAGGAGTCACCGATGGTTCCACTGTTCCAATAGGGTAGGTTCGCCTTCCAGTCACCTTCGGGAAGTGCAACAACTACCGCACCGAGCTCATCGACTTCGACGTCGCCCACATCCGTCTGCCATACAACGCCATCCTCGGGTACCCAGCCTTGGCCAAGTTCATGGTAGTGACTCACCATGGGTACAACGTCCTCAAGATGCCAGGAAGCGGTGGAGTCATCACCGTACCCTGTGAAGAAAGGGATGTAGTGTGTTCACTTGAGCGCGCGTTCCAAGCCGCAGCAATCGAAGACCCGGACCACAGGAATGGAAGGCTTCCCGAGGTGACCCTTAAGAAGAAGAAGGTTTCGCCTGGCCCAAGCCATAAGGAGGCAGGCGCCTCCGGAGGTGTTGCGTCAGGATTTGCGCCCAATTAGGGAGCGCCACCCTCCCTCGCATAGGAAGGCGCACCCGGCGCCCTCCTCAGGCAGGGCTCGGGGGCTCTTTCTTGGAGAGCCACCGACTTTGCCAAGGTCGCGAGGGATGCGCTCGGGCACCACTTGGAGGGGTGCTTCCAGGCATGTTTCCCTCAGGAAGGTACAAGGCAAGGAAGACCAAACCCTCAGGAGTTCATCGCAAGAAACACCCAGGAGCTACAGGAGTCGAGAGTCATGCACGGCAGCCGCCGTTTGCCCACCGTGGCCCCACATCCTGGCGAGGATGGTGGGCTGCGCGTTTGCATCGACGTGCCAGGGCTCAACCGAGCCGCGTCTCAGGAGCGCCTCTGGCTTTCGCGCGTGGGGCGTTGCGAGGGTCCACCTCACAGCTACGTTCGCATGCCTTTCGGCCTACCGAATGCGGTCGCCGCTCATCAGCGCCTGCTGAGGAGCATTCTGGAAGCCCAGGAGGTCAGGCATTGTGCGGTCCTGGCAGAGATGGAGATGGCCCTCGAAAACCCACCTGTGCCCTCGGAGCCTCCCGAGGCTCCTGGGCCTGGGGGCTCGTGAGGATCGATGTCTTCATCGCGCATCGCCCGCTTCTTCAGCATCACTTCATCTTCAACGGCACCAGGTGACATCTTTCTAAGTTCCGTTTTTAGCTGGGAGCACCCACAGGGCCGCATCATTCCCAAGTCGCGTGGGTGCGTCCCTGCGGCATGTATCCGTTTTGCTTATGCTCTTTACTTACCTTGTTGGGGCGCCCCTCGGGCTGCATCATCCCCGAGCTGCTCGGGCCTGGCCCAGCGGCGTTTGATTTTCTCGCGTCTATTTAAATGAATTTCCTCCTGTGTGCTTAACATACCTGACCTAATCGCCTGCTCGATTGATGCCTACCAATGGAGACGCTCACTCTGGCATGGCATTTGCGCACAGGTCCGTCCCTGCAACACCGATAAACTTGAGTGGTCGAGCTCTGGCCGTGGCAGCCCCGCAAGGCGCCACCTCACCAGGCCCTCAGTGCCCCAATCACTTCCCCGGAGCGACCAAAGGTTGGCTGGCAACCATAACGACAGGTCTTGTTTCTCTTCATAATTGGTGTGCAGGACCTACTCCAGGAGCAACGCTAGGGACGTCGCGAGCTGTCTCTCCCTCTCTCCGGCACGGACCGCTTGCACGTTAAAAGGGGGGTGCCTAAGCATCGCAACTCATGGGCTCCTACAGGCTCTCCAGCTCTCACCCCTGGCATCGCGACTCATTGCTTGACCCACGGCATCGCGACCTGTCATACCAGCGGCGGCTGAGCTCACTCGAGGGCCGGGACCTGAGGACGTAGAGCATTAAGGAAAGTGCGGGGGAGTGGGAAGAAGCTCGCGAGGACCTAACCCAGCAGCGCCTCAGCTGCCACCACTCGGGTCGGGCGCTTCATCGAGGAACTACACCAAACTCAAGAGATAAGTCACGCCCTTACAGGAGTTGGATCAACGCAGCGCCAAACCCTCGCCCAGTGCGGCTCTGTCATGGCGACGTTGCCTTCCTTTCTCGCCCAGCGAGGGCTGCTTGAGCGCTAAAGGGGACCTCCCGAGCATCGCGACTCGGGGGCTCTTACCGGACCTCGGGCCGCTCACCTCCTGGCCTTGACCACGGCATCACGACCTGGCATACCAGCGACGGCTAAAGCCTGCCTGGGGACTGGGACCTATCAGTGTAGAGCGCCAAGTCCTCGTGAGGATAGAAAGGGGGAGCCGAGCCGAGACAGGACAAGCACCTCGCATTGATTCATATTAAGATATAATGTTCACAAAAGACATGGCATACGCCTTACATGCCCCCATGGGGTGTTGCTTCGATTCCTCGCAGGGAACAAAAGTACTAATCCTAAGGAACGCTAATCGCCCGTGATGACCCACAAGTATAGGGGATCTATCGTAGTCCTTTCGATAAGTAAGAGTGTCGAACCCAACGAGGAGCAGAAGGAAATGATAAGCGGTTTTCAGCAATGTATTCTCTGCAAGTACTGAAATAAGTGGTAACAGATAGTTTTGTGATAAGATAAATTGTAACGAGCAACAAGTAACAAAAGTAAATAAAGTGCAGCAAGGTGGACCAATCCTTTTGTAGCAAAGGACAAGCCGGAACAAACTCTTATAATAGGAAAAGCGCTCCCGAGGACACATGGGAATATCGTCAAGCTAGTTTTCATCACGTTCATATGATTCGCGTTCGATACTTTGATAATTTGATATGTGGGTGGACCGGTGCTTGGGTGCTGTTCTTACTTGAACAAGCGTCCCACTTATGATTAACCTCTACTGCAAGCATCCGCAACTACAACAAAAGTATTAAGGTAAACCTAACCATAGCATGAAACATGTGGATCCAAATCAGCCCCTTACGAAGCAACGCATAAACTAGGGTTTAAGCTTCTGTCACTCTAGCAACCCATCATCTACTTATTACTTCCCAATGCCTTCCTCTAGGCCCAAATAATGGTGAAGTGTTATGTAGCCGACGTTCACATAACACCACTAGAGGCTAGACAACATACATCTTATCAAAATATCAAACGAATACCAAATTCACATGACTACTAATAGCAAGACTTCTCCCTTGTCCTCAGGAACAAACGTAATTACTCACAAAGCATATTCATGTTCATAATCAGAGGGGTAATAATATGCATATAGGATCTGAACATATGATCTTCCACCAAATAAACCAACTAGCATCAACTACAAGGAGTAATCAACACTACTAGCAACCTACTAGCACCAATCCCGGACTTTGAGACAAGAAATGGATATAAGAGATGAACTAGGGTTTGGAGATGAGATGGTGCTAGTGAAGATGTTGATGGAGATTGCCCTCTCCCGATGAGAGGAGAGTTGGTGATGATGATAGTGATGATTTCCCCCTCCCGGAGGGAAGTATCCCCGGCAGAACAGCTCTGCCAGAGCTCTAGATTGGTTCCGCCAAGGTTCCGCCTCATGGCGGCGGAGTCTCGTCCCGAAAAGTTCCTTCTGATTTTTTTTCTCATAGAAAGACTTCATATAGGAGAAGATGGACGTCAGAGAGCCACCAGGGGGCCCACGAGGTAGGGGCGCGCCCTAGGGGGGGGCGCCCCCCACCCTCGTGAGCAGGGTGTGGGCCCCCTGGCCTTCATCTTTGGCAAGGATTTTTCTTTATTTATTTTAAGATGTTCCGTGGAGTTTCAGGACTTTTGGAGTTGCACAGAATAGGTCTCTAATATTTGCTCCTTTTCCAGCCTAAATATTGATATAAAAGCATGATGCAAAATGGATGTATCAACTCCCCCAAGCTTAGACTTCGCTTGTCCTCAAGCAAAAAGCCGATAACAATAAATATGTCCTCATGTTTAGAGGTAGAGGCGTCGATAAAGATAAAATACGGACATGAAGGCATCATGATTATTCTCATACAGCAACATATATAGATTTTGTCATATGATTACTTATGTTCAAGTGATGATCTATTCACAATGCAAAAGTATAAATCATAAACCTTATTGAGCTCCGACAAACTATAATCTCAGTCATTGAAGCAATTGCAATTTATCATAACATCGGAAAGAGTCCATGTCAGAGCTAAAAAGCAAGTCCACATACTCAACTATCATTTAGTCCTCCATAATTGCTAACACTCATGCAATACTTGTGGTTACGGAGTTTCAATCGGACACAGAGAAAGATAGGGGCTTATAGTTTTGCCCCACAACCTTTTACCTCAAGGGTAATGTCAAAAATAATGGTTCATGCTCCCCTACATCCAATTAGATATATATATCATGTTCTTTCCAACATGCTGAGCTTGCCAAAGGATAAAATGAAAAAGAAAAGGTGTAGATCACCATGACTCTTGCATAAGGTAGAAGATAATAATAAAAGATAGGCCCTTCGCAGAGGGAAGCAGAGGTTGCCATGCGCTTTTATGGTTGGATGCATAAAATCTCAATGCGGAAGAACGCCACTTTATATTTCCCCTTGTGATATGAACCTTTATTATGCGGTCCGTCGCTTTTATTACTTCCACATCACAAGATCGTATAAAGCTTATTTCTCCCACACCAATCAATCATACATGTTTAGAGCAATTTTTATTGCTTTGCACCGATGACAACTTACTTGAAGGATCTTACTCAATCCATAGGTAGATATGGTGGAGTCTCATGGCAAAACTGGTTTAGGGATTCTGGAAGCACAAGTAGTATTTCTACTTAGTGCTGAGAATTTGGCTAGCATGAGGGGGAAAGGCAAGCTCAACAAGTTAGAGGATCCATGACAACATACTTTATCTCAGATATAAGAAAGACACAACTCATTACGTTGTCTTCCTTGTCCAACATCAACTCTTTAGCATGTCATATTTTAATGAGTGCTCCCAATCATAAAAGATGTCAATGATAATATATCTATATGTGAAAACCTCTCTTTCCTTATTACTCCCTATTAATTGCAACAATGACCAAAGCTATGTCTGCCAACTCCCAACAACTTTTAATCATCATACTCTTTCTATGTGAAGTCATTACTCTCAATAAGATCAATATGAACTCTTTGTTTTTTTATTCTTTTTCTCTTTTCTTTTATTCACCCAAGATCATGGAAAAATAATCAAGCCCTTAACTCAACACTAATCTTTATTATATATAGCTCACGGACTCGATTACAAAGAGAGGTCATAAAGCAAAACTCAAAACTAGATCATGCCATAAACTTTATTCTACTAGATCAAGATACTACTAATAGGATCAAACTAAGAAAAAAACGGTAAAGATAGGAGTTGTGATTGTGATACGATACCGGGGCACCTCCCCCAAGCTTGGAAGTTGCCAAGGGGAGTGCCCATACCCATGTGATTATATCTCCTTTGTCGGTGAAGAAGGTGGTGGCGATGTTGGCTTAGTTGATGGCTTAGGCTTCTCCCTTAATTTGCGCTTGAGGACGGCATTTTGATCCCTCAGATCATCAATCTCCCACTCCAGGGTTAATATCTTTTTGCATAGGTCCTACTTATTTTCCTGCAAGAGACGAAAAGGGATAAACTCGAACTTGGGTTTCTTTACCCTATCAGGGAGACTTGACTTTTTGAACTCCACGTGCATGTCCCCAGGTTGAGGTAATGGTGCTTCATCTTCATCTGAGCTCGTCTCCTCCTTCCCCTTGGGTTCATAGTCCTCTTCTTCCTCCGTGGTCCATCCATCGTGTTCCATGTCTCCATAGACCTTTGGATTTGCTAAGTAATCATCCACATAGCTTTCTCCTTCCGAATCCTGGGAAGACATGTTGATTTAATCTGCAACGGGACAGCTTGAAACAAAAACAGAGGATATTTGCGTGATACGGGAGTCAAAACCTTCGGGAAAATATATAATGAATTTTTACCGACCAAAATATGTAACGTGCAAGAAAACGGAGTCCGGAAGGCACACGAGGTGCTCACGAGGTAGGGGGGCGCGCCCACCACCCTCGTGGGGCCCTCGTGTCCTTCCCAGACTACTACTTATTTTTCTATTTTTCTAAATATTCCAAAACGGAGAAATATTGCCTTAAAAATGTTTTGGAGTCGGTTTACTTACCGTACCACGTACCTATTCCTTTTCGGAGTCTGAAACGCTCTGGAAAGTGTCCCTTATGTATTCCTCCGGGGTTACGGTTTCAATAATATTGGTTTCAATATTTATGGGATTACCTGGGATATAATGTTTAATTCTTTGACCGTTTACCACCTTCGGATTTGTGCCCTCAAAGTTGTTGATTTTTATGGCACCGGAACGACAGACCTCTTCGATAACATAGGGGCCTTCCCATTTAGAGAGAAGTTTTCCTGCAAAAAATCTTAAACGAGAGTTGTATAGTAATACATAATCACCTACATTAAACTCACGCTTTTGTATCCTTTTGTCGTGCCATCTTTTAACTTTTTCTTTAAACAACTTGGCATTTTCATAAGCTTGGGTTCTCCATTCATCAAGTGAGCTAATATCAAATAACCTCTTCTCACCGGCAAGTTTAAAATCATAGTTGAGCTCCTTAATAGCCCAATATGCCTTATGTTCTAGTTCGAGAGGTAAGTGACATGCTTTTCCATAAACCATTTTATACGGAGACATACCCATAGGATTTTTGTATGCAGTTCTATAAGCCCATAATGCATCATCAAGTTTCTTGGACCAATTCTTTCTAGACCTATTAACAATCTTTTGCAAAATTAATTTGAGCTCTCTATTGCTCAACTCTACTTGACCACTAGACTGAGGGTGATAAGGAGATGCAATTCTATGATTAACATCATACTTAGCAAGCATTTTACGGAAAGCACCATGAATAAAGTGTGAACCACCATCAGTCATTAAATATCTAGGGACTCCAAACCTCGGGAAAATAACTTCCTTAAGCATTTTAATAGAAGTGTTATGATCAGCACTACTAGTTGGAATAGCTTCTACCCACTTAGTAACGTAATCAACAGCAACCAAAATATGTGTGTATCCATTAGAGGCAGGAAAAGGTCCCATATATTCAAAGCCCCAAACATCAAATGGTTCAATGATGAGTGAATAATTCATAGGCATTTCTTGACGTCTACTAATATTACCAATTCTTTGACATTCATCACAAGACAAGACAAACTTACGGGCATCCTTAAAGAGAGTAGGCCAATAAAAACCAGATTGCGATACCTTATGTGCAGTTCTATCTCCAGCGTGGTGTCCTCCATAAGACTCGGAATGACACTTGCGTAGGATCTGTTCCTGTTCATGCTCAGGTACACAACGTCTAATAACACCATCTACTCCTTCTTTATAAAGATGTGGGTCATCCCAAAAGTAATGTCTCAAGTCGTAGAAAAACTTTTTCTTTTGCTGGTATGTGAAGCTAGGTGGTATAAACTCAGCAACAATATAATTAGCATAATCAGCATACCATGGAGTACTATGAGAAGTACTTATAACATTTAATTGTTCATCAGGAAAGCTATCATTAATAGGTAGTGGGTCATCAAGAATATTTTCTAACCTAGACAAGTTGTCTGCAACGGGGTTCTCAGCTCCCTTTCTATCAACAATATGCAAATCAAATTCTTGTAGCAAGAGAACCCATCTAATAAGTCTAGGTTTAGCATCTTTCTTTTCCATAAGATATTTAATAGCAGCATGATCAGTGTGAATAGTTACTTTAGAATCAACAATATAAGATCCGAACTTATCACAAGCAAATACAACTGCTAAAAGCTCTTTTTCAGTAGTAGCATAATTTCTTTGAGCATTGTCTAGAGTCTTACTAGCATAATGAATAACATTTAATTTCTTATCAACTCTTTGCCCTAGAACAACACCTACAGCATAATCACTAGCATCACACATAATTTCAAAGGGTAAATTCCAATCAGGTGGCTGAACAACAGGTGCAGAGACTAATGCTTTCTTAAGTATTTCAAATGCTTATACACAATCATCATCAAAGACAAATGGTATATCTTTTTGCAATAAATTAGTCAGAGGCCGGGAATTTTTTGAGAAGTCCTTAATGAACCTCCTATAAAATCCAGCATGACCAAGGAAACTTCTTATACCTTTGATGTCCTTGGGACATGGCATCCTTTCAATAGCATCAAACTTGGCTTTATCAACTTCAATACCTCTTTCAGAAACTTTGTGCCCCAAGACAATACCTTCATTAACCATAAGGTGGCACTTTTTCCAATTCAAGACAAGATTAGTTTCTTCACATCTCTGCAAAACTCGATCAAGATTGCTCAAGCAATCATCAAAAGAGGAACCATAGACGGAAAAGTCGTCCATGAAAACCTCACAAATCTTTTCACAAAAGTCAGAGAATATAGCCATCATGCATCTTTGAAAGGTAGCAGGTGCATTACATAAACCAAAAGGCATATGTCTATAAGTAAAAGTACCAAAAGGGCATGTAAAAGTAGTCTTTGATTGATCTCTAGCCGACACAGGTATTTGAGAGAAACCAGAATAACCGTCTAGAAAGCAATAGTGTGTATGTTTGCATAATCTTTCTAGCATTTGATCAATAAAAGGTAAGGGGTAATGATCTTTCTTAGTAGCTTTATTTAATTTGCGGAAATCAATTACCATCCTATAACCTGTGATAATTCTTTGTGGAATCAATTCATCTTTATCATTAGGAACAACAGTAATACCTCCCTTCTTAGGGACACAATGAACAGGACTTACCCACTCACTATCAGCAACGGGATAGATTATACCTGCCTCCAGAAGCTTTAGTATTTCTTTTCTTACCACTTCTTTCATCTTAGGATTTAGACGTCGTTGAGGATCACGAACTGGTTTGGCATCTGCTTCCAAATTTATTTTATGTTGACATAGAGTGGGACTAATGCCCTTAAGATCATCAATAGTATATCCAATAGCAACACGATGCTTCTTCAGAGTTTTCAATAATCTTTCTTCTTCATGCTCTGAAAGGTTAGCACTAATAATAACAGGATATATCTTCTTTTCATCAAGATAAGCATATTCAAGATTATCAGGCAAGGGTTTAAGTTCAAACACGGGATCACCCTTGGGTGGAGGAGGATCCCCTAAAATTTTGACAGGAAAATTGTGTTGCAGAATAGGTTCCTGTTTAAAGAATACTTCATCTATTTCCCTTCTTTCATTCATGAGCATATCATTTTCATGGTCTAGCAAATAGTGTTCTAAAGGATCATTAGGAGGTACGGCAATAGAAGCAAGACCAATAATTTCATCCTTACTAGGTAATTCTTCCTCATGGTGTTGTTTACTAAATTTAGAGAAATTAAACTCATGAACCATATCATCCAAGCCAATAGTAACAACATTCTTTGTGCAATCTATGGTAGCATTGACAATATTTAAGAAGGGTCTACCAAATATAATGGGACAAAAGCTATCTTGTGGGGAACCAAGAACAAGAAAATCAGCAGGATATTTAGTTTTCCCACACAAGACTTCAACATCTCTAACAATTCCAATTGGTGAAATAGTATCTCTATTGGCAAGTTTAATTGTGACATCAATACCTTCTAACTCAGCAGGTGCAATTTCATTCTTAATTTCTTCGTATAAGTCAATAGGTATTACACTAGCACTAGCACCCATATCACATAAGCCATGATAACGATGATCTCCTATTTTAACAGAAATAACAGGCACGCCTACCACAGGTCTATGTTTATCTTTATCACAAGGTTTAGCAATTCTAGCAGTTTCACCTTTGAACTGAATAACATGCCCATCAATATTATCAGACAAGAGATCTTTAACAATAGCAATATTAGGTTCTACTTTAACTTGCTCAGGAGGTGTATAAGTTCTAATATTGCTTTTACGAACAATAGTTGAAGCTTTAGCATGATCCTTTATTCTAACAGGGAAAGGTGGTTTCTCAATATAAGAAGTAGGAACAATAGGATCATTATAAGTGACAGTCTTTTCTTCAACTTTAATAGGTGCAGCTACTTTTACTTCTATGGGAGGATGATATTTAAACCACTTCTCCTTAGGGAGATCAACATAAGTAGCAAAAGATTCACAGAAAGAAGCTACTATCTCAGAGTCAAGTCCATATTTAGTGCTAAACTTACGGAAAATATCAATATCCATAAAAGATTTAACGCAATCAAACTTAGGTGTCATACATGACTCCTTACCTTCGTCGAGGTCCCAATCTTCAGAGTTGCGTTTAATTCTATCCAATAAATTCCATCTGAATTCAATAGTCTTCATCATAAAAGAGCCAGCACAAGAAGTATCGAGCATGGTGCGATTGTTATCAGAAAGCCGAGCGTATAAATTTTGAATAATCATTTCTCTTGAGAGCTCATGATTGGGGCATGAATATAACATTGATTTAAGCCTCCCCCAAGCTTGAGCGATGCTTTCTCCTTCGCGAGGCCAGAAATTATATATATAATTGCGATCACGATGAACAAGATGCATAGGGTAATACTTTTGATGAAATTCCAACTTCAATCTTTTATAGTCCCATGATCTCATATCATCACATAGCCTATACCATATCAATGCGTCTCCCTTCAAATATAAAGGGAAGACCTTCTTCTTAGCAACATCATCGGGTATACCTACAAGCTTAAATAGTCCACAAACTTCATCCACATATATTAAGTACTCATCAGGATGCTTTGTTCCATCTCCTATAAAAGGGTTAGCTAGCAGTTTTTCCATCATACCCGAAGGAAATTCAAAAGGAGTTTCATTTTCAATAGGTTCAGTAGGTTGAGGAGCAACTCTTTGCTCTACTGGACGGGGTGAAGATACCTCGAACAAGCCCCTCAGAGAATTACTTTCCATAGTAACAAGTGACAGTAAATTTCAGCACACTATATAAATTTTTCCTTACCAAAGGCGCTACACTCCCCGGCAACGGTGCCAGAAAAGAGTCTTGATGACCCACAAGTATAGGGGATCTATCGTAGTCCTTTCGATAAGTAAGAGTGCCGAACCCAACGAGGAGCAGAAGGAAATGATAAGTGGTTTTCAGCAAGGTATTCTCTGCAAGTACTGAAATAAGTGGTAACAGATAGTTTTGTGATAAGATAAATTGTAACGAGCAACAAGTAACAAAAGTAAATAAAGTGCAGCAAGGTGGCCCAATCCTTTTGTAGCAAAGGACAAGCCGGAACAAACTCTTATAATAGGAAAAGCGCTCCCGAGGACACATGGGAATATCGTCAAGCTAGTTTTCATCACGTTCATATGATTCGCGTTCGATACTTTGATAATTTGATATGTGGGTGGACCGGTGCTTGGGTGCTGTTCTTACTTAAACAAGCGTCCCACTTATGATTAACCTCTACTGCAAGCATCCGCAACTACAACAAAAGTATTAAGGTAAACCTAACCATAGCATGAAACATGTGGATCCAAATTAGCCCCTTATGAAGCAACACATAAACTAGGGTTTAAGCTTCTGTCACTCTAGCAACCCATCATCTACTTATTACTTCCCAATGCCTTCCTCTAGGCCCAAATAATGGTGAAGTGTTATGTAGTCAACGTTCACATAACACCACTAGAGGCTAGACAGCATACATCTTATCAAAATATCAAACGAATACCAAATTCACATGACTACTAATAGCAAGACTTCTTCCTTGTCCTCAGGAACAAACGTAATTACTCACAAAGCATATTCATGTTCATAATCAGAGGGGTAATAATATGCATATAGGATCTGAACATATGATCTTCCACCAAATAAACCAACTAGCATCAACTACAAGGAGTAATCAACACTACTAGCAACCTACTAGCACCAATCCCGGACTTTGAGACAAGAAATGGATACAAGAGATGAACTAGGGTTTGGATATGAGATGGTGCTAGTGAAGATGTTGATGGAGATTGCCCTCTCCTGATGAGAGGAGCGTTGGTGATGACGATGGTGATGATTTCCCCCTCCCGGAGGGAAGTATCCCTGACAGAACAGCTCTGCCGGAGCTCTAGATTGGTTCCGCCAAGGTTCCACCTCGTGGCGGCAGAGTCTCGTCCCGAAAAGTTCCTTCTGATTTTTTTCTCATCGAAAGACTTCATATAGGAGAAGATGGACGTCGGAGAGCCACCAAGGGGCCCATGAGGTAGGGGGGCGCACCCTAGGGGGGGGGGCGCCCCCCACCCTCGTGAGCAGGGTGTGGACCCCTGGCCTTCATCTTTGGCGAGGATTTTTCTTTATTTATTTTAAGATGTTCCATGGAGTTTCAGGACTTTTGGAGTTGCGCAGAATAGGTCTCTAATATTTGCTCCTTTTCCAGCCCAGAATTCCAGCTGCCGGCATTCTCCCTCCTTATGTAAACCTTGTAAAATAAGAGAGAATAGCCATAATTATTGTGACATAAAGTGAAATAACAGTCCATAATGCAATAAATATTGATATAAAAGCATGATGCAAAATGGACGTATAAGCCCGCACCTCCGCAAGGGATGCCATCATCAACAGTGGGCTGCCCAACGCCGGCGCCAACCCCATCCAGATCAGTGGCGTCGGCGACTGGACGCAGCTGCCCCGCTCCGAGCACGGCGTGAGCTCAGGGGCTCGTAGCTGTCGTCGCTCGTCTCCGGAGTCGCGAGGAGCTCAGGGGAGCCGCTGGATTCCCCAGCTCCTCCGCTACTGCCCGAGGAGCTACTGGAGGGCCGATGGGCGGGCCGGGTCCTCACCGGTTCGTTGCCCCTGCCGCTCTCCCTGGGGCAGCACTCCAGCCGGCGCCCTTCAGCATCGAAGACCTTGAAGAACATCAGGGAGGCGCCGTCGTATTCAAGATGAATTACGAGGGCACCTACCGTCCGGCAGACCCGGGCGATTTCTCCCCAGCCCCGGGTCATGAAGACCTTGCCCGGAGCAACGACTGCGACCTCCGCTCCGGTTGCAAGGGTACTGTAGTCGGCATGCTGCAGCCAGAGCTCCAGAGCCCCGCTCGGCAGCATCTCGAAGGCGAAGGAGGGAGGAAGGCAAATCCAAGAGCTCGGAGGCATGGCAGCGTGGAGCACGAGCTCGTGAGAGGAGCGCTCGGCATGGACTCCAGGAGGAACGACACGCACCACCGTGACTCACCGGCGTTGACGACGGCACCGTCGGTGTCGCTCGACGCCTTCTCCCCCAGGACCCACGACGCGGGAGTACAAGGGTAGCGGATACCTAGTCGGCGGACGCTCATACCAGGGCCTCGGTGCCTCCTGCTGAGCACCCTCATCTCGGTGGCAGAGGACCAGCCGCTTCTTCGGCGGAAGTGGGTCAGGACCCTCTCGGGGGGCCTTTCCCTTCTCTTCTGCAGAAAACCGGCGGATTGGTGCCATTGACGCAAGGAGAAGCAAGAACAAGGAAGAAGAAGGAAAGGAGCAGTAGCAAGGGATGGACTGAAGGGGCTCACACAGCCCCGTACTTATAGCCGGAGGGGGCCAACCACCGAGCACCACAATCGCAGGTAATCATGACCGGTTTCCCTGCATGCAGGGATTTGTCAAGTCGTGCGGTCACCGAGGCATCTTGGGGAAGCGCAGACGCCCGCGACCAATCAATCGTCACATGGCGCCCAAGGCCGCATGCTATTGGGGCCCGCGGCGCTCCGCGCTTGCCTCTTTGCTTCCCTGCTAGGCCAAGCCCGGGCGCGCCTTGGGCTCGGGGGCTACTGTCGGCGTTCTGGGAACGGGGGTCCCAAGACTTGCCTGCCTGCAGCCTGCGGCGTGCCCCAAGTGGGGGCCCAGCGCGGCCCATCTTCATCAGCTCAAGCTCAAGACCCTCGCGAGGGGCCAAGCATCGCGGGGCGGACAACAGGAAGCTTCCTTAGAGGCAGCCTCATCAGGCACGCTCGCGAGGAGGCAGAGAGATCAAGGCAAGGGTACCTCGCGAGGAGCTCGTGACGCAAGCCATGACGATCGACACCAGGCGGGTGGCAGGCGGGCGCTGGCCTGCGCAGTGTCCTTGTTTCCCCTTTGGTCAAAGGGGGCAAGCACAGGCCAAGGCATCGGGCAAAGGTTACCATTCCGGTGCAACGATACCAAGACCAACAGAGCGGCAGGACAGAGGTCACCGTGGAGCCCAAGACGGCGTCACCACCCGTGCTTTTGGTAGCCGAAGACCACCTTTGGTCAGGATAACTTGTACTAGATGTTCCCCTTCAAAATGGCCAATTGTTGGCGCCCTTCCCGCTCATTATTTGGGGAGAGGCCCAAGGCCTCTATAAATAGAGCTAGCCACTACAGAGTGGGGGAGAGAGAGAAAAGGGGAGGAGACATCGAGGGACGGTGAGACATCAAGACATCTAGAGAAAGAGAGTCATGGGGGGATCGACACACCTAGACATCTAGCGATCTGATAGAGCCCTAGCAGAGAGAGAGGGAGGTGACCGAACTCATCCAAGCAGTTCATCGCACCAGCTCAAGAACACCTCTCGCGAGGCTGTTCTTCCCTTGTACTATTCATCATCAGCCCCTGAGGCAATCCACCACACCACACACTGGAGTAGGGTATTACACCACAACGGTGGCCCGAACCAGTATAAACCTCGTGTCCCTTGTGTTGTTCGTTGTTTCCAGCTTAGATCACGCGAGGAGGTTGGACGTAGATCGGTAGGGGAGAGATCTCCACGCGCACCCAGTGTTCAAACCTCAAGGGTCTGCCGGAACCCAAAATCCGACAGCAGGGAACACGATGTTTTACCCAGGTTCGGGCCCTCTTGATGGAGGTAAAACCCTACGTCCTGCTTGATTTATTCTTGATGATATGAGTATTACAAGAGTTGATCTACCACGAGATCGGAGAGGCTAAACCCTAGAATCTAGCCTATGGTATGATTGTATGTTCTCCTACGGACTAAAACCCTCCGGTTTATATAGACACCAGATGGGGCTAGGGTTACACAAGGTCGGTTACAAAGGAGGAGATATACATATCCGTATTGCCTAGCTTGCCTTCCACGCCAAGTAGAGTCCCATCCGTACACGAGACGAAGTCTTCAATCTTGTATCTTCATACTCCAACAGTCCGACCAAAGGATATAATCCGGCTGTCCGGATACCCCCTAATCCAGGACTCCCTCAGTAGCCCCCGAACCAGGCTTCAATGACGATGAGTCCGGCGCACAGTATTGTCTTCGGCATTGCAAGGCGGGTTCTTCTCCATCTTTCGAACGTTTGTAAAGCAGTGTCCGGTCCCATAAATGTTTGGACCTCTTGGCTTCTGTGCCCAATAAGGGCTTTCTCCCACGTGTCGAATGAATACGAGGTGCCAGGGCATTTTTACATTCGCCCCCTAGCTAGATAAATAAACTGTCTATTAAAGGGATGGGGATCCTTAGATCCGATCCACACCATCCTCCCCCAGCGAGAGTCCATCAAAGCGTGTTCCGGAAAGATCCATTCCAGCATGGCTGACCTCCGCAGCTCCTCCTCCTGCCCCGAAGCCCTAAGCCTGGTGATTGGGAGAGGTGTTCAGTCCCACACAGTCGTCTAGTCGAACTGCAGACTAAGGGATTTCTCCCTCCGGCGTACATGGTGCCCGTTCGAGCCGGGCTTGCCACCTATAATGGCGGGGAGCAAGCGGAGAGCTTTCCCTGTCCCTCTATGGGGGAACGGGTCTACCTTGTTCCCTATCTATTAAGGGGACTCGGATTTCTAATTCATCCGTTCCTCCGCGGGCTCGTGGAGTTCTACGGCCTCCAATTACACAATTTCACCCCCGCCTCCATCCTACATATCGCCGGCTATGTGGCTCTCTGCGAGTTGTTCCTAGGCTGCGAGGCTCACTTCGAGCTGTGGAAAAGGCTATTTTGCCTCGTCCCTCGCACACAAAGGGGGTCACTTTATCAAGTGGGCGGAGCCGAAATATGGTGCATCGCCCATACCGAATACCTGTCCGGCACTCAGAAGAAGTCATCCGAAGACTGGCCTTCAGAATGGTTTTATATGGAGGACGTTCCCCTTCCAGACCCTGTTCGGCGGGGTCTTCCTGAGTTCAACAATGCTCCTCTGAAGAAACGCCAAAGTTGGCACCCACGGAGCCCCTAGGCAGAAGACAATGGAGAAGTCCTCTATCTGATGAACCGAATTAAAGCACTGGCTCGATCAGGATTGACAGTAATCGAAGTTATGTCGATTTGCATAATGCAGGGAGTGCAACCACTTCAATATCGTGGGCACCCCTTGTGGTGTTATAACGGGGCGGAGGACGCCACCCGCTGCGGGCGTAAGGGTCCGGACAATGCTACCGCTTTAGCGAAAATTCTGTCTGAATTGTTCAAGGGTGAGGAAGAGGAGTTCACCCGCATCAAGCCACGGGATGGATTCTCCATGTACAATCCTCCAAGCTGGGTAAGTTATATCTCCCTGCTCCCATTTTTCCCGCATTCTTTGTCGTAAGTATCCACCTTGCCACTTTGCGGCAGGAACTGCGAAAGCCATAAAGGAGGTCAGCAGCACTTCTCCACAACCAGAGGACCCTGACCGGGCCCTCGACTCCGGACTTGAAGAAGATTCGGTTATATTCGTGGAGCTGATAGACTGGTAGTTCTATCAGTTAAGCTGCGATGATGCCATTGTGGCCATTATGGCCGACTATCCCGGACTGCTCCCTGCATCGCACGTAAGAAAAACCAAAAATCCCAACTCCAAAACTAGGATCCCCTTTTAGACACTTCACCCACCATATACGCATGGTATTTTTACAGGGAAGGCATTTGGGATGCCCTGCCGAACCCGTAGCGACGCGCCAACAGGAGGCACCGAGGCCGGGTAGGCCAAAAAGGAAGGCGGTCAGGACGGAGATGCCGGCGCAAAGGTATGACAAACCCCGCTCCGTGGTTGTCGTCTTTCTCGAAATATAACGACGCCCGTGTTTCTTTAACAGAAAAAACGCTTGCCGGAATATGTCCGGCGATGTTACTAATCACGCTTCCACCAGCCGGGCGCCAGGACCCGACATAGAGGCGGAAGCCGATATGGGGCGGGCGCCGGATAATCCCCCTACAGAGGATGCAGATAGATTACCCGCTACAAACTCAGAGGTGGAAAGCGCCATGAATCATAGGCGCCGCCGGGCCGTACTCCGTGATGCTTGTTTCTCACCAGAGGCATTTGATGCCTTCAATTCTGGAGAGGCGTACCTCCGAGCTGCTCAAGATGGTCTAGCCAGAGCCACGGATCAGTATGTAAAGGATGTATGGGTGAGTAAATATGACGATTTATATGTATCAGTAGCCCCTGAGACTTGAAACAGTTAGCAGAACTGATTTAAGGATCATGTTTATTGTGCAGGTTCTTACAGAGAAGAATAGTAGGCTGTCACAGGAGCTAGAGGAATGCAAGACCCAACTGCGGGCTGCTGTGGCCGCATTGCAGGAACCGAAAAAGTCACCTGCTGGTAACATTTACTTTAAAGAATGATGGTTACCATATAATGTGCGGCATGGCTGCGGATCTAACAATAGATGTTGCAGATGAATCCAGAGGACCAGCATGTTATGCGACAGCTAGAGACTGGCAAACTCGTGCTGACTGAGGTTAGGCGGGAGAAAAACAATCTCCAAGACGCCAATATTAAGTTGAGCATGGAACTAAAAGACGTTCGGGGCCAGCTTGCAGACTCCGAGAGGGAGAATACGCGGCTTCGGCGCGGCATTTTCAGTAAGTGCTTGAACGAATACTTTTAAAGGAGTTCGGCGAAGAAGCCGACTAACAGCATTATGTCTGTAGGTATGCTGACGGGTCGTCCGGCGGAGGAAATGCCCGGGTCTGCGGGTGATCTTCTATCCGAGCTATCACATCTGCACGAACAAGTTCGGCAGGTGATGCAGGGTGTTGCCCAAGCCTTGTGACCATCTGTCTCCCTGCCAGAGGTCTTTGGAGAGCTTGCGGAGAAGCTCAAGGGAGCACGGCGGCGCTTCTAATTATGGAAGATATCGGCCTGCCGACAGGGTGCCAGAGAAGCCTGGGCCATGGTGAAGACACGGTATACCAAGGCAGACCCAAATCACATGGCCGAGGTCGGACCTGTGGGGCCCAATGGAAAAGAGATCCCCGTTAGCTTCGTTTATGGGCAAGTAGAATTAGCCGCAAAGTATTCCCAACAGGATTGTAAGCTAGACCGCCTGTTGGATGGTATAGAAGAGGAATTTAGTCAGTCCGCACGACTATGTAATGAAAGTGACATGTATAATTCCTTCTAGCCGGATTGTAGATCATTTGTCTTGGCGGACCTTTTCGATTCAACCTCGAGACCCGATATTCCAGAGTGTATCCAAATACCCGCGCAGTTATATAAGAACCAGGGTATGCGTGGAGACCAGGCGTAGGGGTCATAAGTGCTTGAACAGAGAAGTGCCCAACTACTTATGTTATATTACATGGGTAGTAAGAAAAATCTTCCAGGGAGAATAGTTCCATCAAGGGTTCCTTTCCCTGGGTAAGCATGCCCTAAAGTGCATGTCCGGACTGCGATAGGAAACGCAGGAAAACATCTGGGGGCAGATATGGACAATAAATAAAAATCATCTTTTGTTCACCGACCGAATATTCCCTCAAGAACACTAGCTTTCGTCTTCACCCAGTCTGAGGCACACGTTCGGCTGACCCGGCAATAACAATCGCAGAGGTGCTCCCCTTATGCCCTAGCCGAATTAACAGGAACGTAGGGCATAAATACAAGAGCCAGGCAACCCAGCTTGGCCAAAAATTAAGTCATATCGATGCATATAATGTCTAAAAAAGGTACATGCGGAAGCATGACACATGTTCGGGGGCCTGAGGCCCAGATAAATAATTAAGCTTCTGTGAAAGAAGCCCCCAGGTATTATGAGCGCGGCTAGCGCATCTATAATGTGCAAGCGAGGCACAAGTTGGCCCTTAAAGGCCTAGAGAAATAATAAAAGAAAGGAAGAAAGAAAAACAAGACAGATAATGTATATTCAAAAAATGGACAAAGGGAGGGGACGAACATAGAGTCCGGCGCTAGGCGTAGAATCTTCGGAGGCCGTGTTCCATGGGTTCGGCTCGAGTCGACTAGTCGTTGAATCCCGCAGTCGGTACGCTCCACCGGTCAGAACTTGGTCAATAATGAAGGGACCTTCCCATTTGGGCTCGAGCTTGTTCTTTTTCTTATCTGGCATGCGTAGAACTAGTTCGCCAACGTTATAAGTTTTGGCTCGTACTTCTCTGCTTTGGTATCTGCAAGCCTGTTGCTAATAAAATGTGGAACGGTCTTTGGCTACGTCGCTCTCCTCCTCCAGGGTATCCAGACTGTCCTGCCGATCAAGCTCGGCTTCTCTTTCTTCGTACATGCGCACTCGAGGTGAGTCAAGAATTATGTCACAGGGCAAGACTGCCTCTGCGCCGTACACCATAAAGAAGGGTGTATATTCGGTAATACGATTCGGCGTGGTCCGCAACCCCCAGAGTACAGAGTCGATCTCCTCTACCCAGTGCGTGTTAGATTCCATTAAGGAACGCACTAATCTAGGTTTAATGCCGCTCATTATAAGACCGTTTGCTCGCTCGACTTGGCCGTTGGTTTGTGGGTGATAGACTGAAGCATAATCGAGCTTGATGCCCATTTTGCTGCACCAGAGTTTCACCTCATCGGCCGTGAAGTTTGTGCCGTTGTCAGTGATGATGCTATGGGGGACGCCATAACAGTGTACGACCCCGGATATGAAGTCTATCACTGGTCCGGATTCGGCTGTTTTAACAGGTTTGGCCTCTATCCATTTGGTGAATTTATCCACCATGACCAGTAAGTATTTTTTCTTGTGGGTTCCCCCTTTAAGGGGTCCAACCATGTCAAGCCCCCAGACCGCGAAGGGCCACGTAATAGGGATTGTTTGGAGGGCGGTGGGTGGCATGTGGCTTTGATTTGCAAAGAGTTGGCAACCGGCGCAATGTTGGACCAAGTCCTGTGCATTTGCCCGGGCCGTTGGCCAATAGAATCCTGTATGGAAGGCCTTGCTTACAAGAGACCGGGCTGCGGCGTGGTGACCGCCGAGTCTGGTGTGAATTTCTGCCAGAAGGTTCCACCCTTCCTCTTCGGAGATGCATCTTTGAAGGACTCCGGTAGTGCTTTTTCTGTATAATTCTCCCTCATGGACCCTGTAGGCCTTGGATCGCTGCACAATGCAGCGTGCCTCATTTTGGTCCTCCGGAAGTTCCTGTCTAGTTAGGTAGGCTAGGAATGGTTCTGTCCACGGGGCAATGACGACCATTATTACATGGGCTGAAGGTGTTATTTCGGTGGCGGAGCCTCCGATTGTGTCAGTGTGTTCGGTATCGGGCATTTCGGCCGGGTCTGGACTATTGCTACCGGTGTCCCCTTCCCATACTACCGACGGCTTAAACAACCTTTCCAGAAATATGTTGGGGGGACCACATCGTGTTTTGCGCCGATGCGGGCGAGGATATCCGCCGCCTGATTGTTTCCCCGAGCCACATGGTGAAATTCTAGCCCCTCGAACCGAGCTGACATTTTTAGGACGGCGTTTCGGTAGGCCGCCATTTTCGGATCCTTGGCATCAAAATCTCCATTTATTTGGGATATTGCAAGGTTTGAATCCCCACGCACCTCCAGGCGTTGAATTCCCATGGATACTGCCATCCGAAGACCATGCAACAAAGCTTTGTATTCGGCTGCGTTGTTGGAGTCTGTGTACAATATTTGCAGTACGTACTGGACGGTATCTCCGGTTGGGGATGTCAGGACGACGCCAGCCCCTAGACCAGCCAGCATTTTAGAACCGTCGAAGTGCATGATCACACCTTAGAACTCTTTGGGTGTTAATCACATGGCGATGTGAACTAGATTATTGACTCTAGTAAACTCTTTGGGTATTGGTCACATGGCGATGTGAACTATGGGTGTTAATCACATGGCGATGTGAACTAGATTGTTGACTCTAGTGCAAGTGGGATACTGATGTCTACTACACAACATTCTTCTTGTAGACGTTGTTGGGCCTCCAAGTGCAGAGGTTTGTAGGACAGTAGCAAATTTCCCTCAAGTGGATGACCTAAGGTTTATCAATCCATAGGAGGCGTAGGATGAAGATGGTCTCTCTCAAGCAACCCTGCAACCAAATAACAAAGAGTCTCTTGTGTCCCCAACACACCCAATACAATGGTAAATTGTATAGGTGCACTAGTTCGACGAAGAGATGGTGATACAAGTGGTATATGGATATAGATAAAGGTATTTGTAATCTGAAATTATAAAAACAGCAACGTAACTAATGACAAAAGTGAGCGTAAACGGTATTGCAATGCGTTGAAACAAGGCCTAGGGTTCATACTTTCGCTAGTGTAAGTTCCCTCAACGATACTAACATAATTGGATCATATAACTATCCCTCAACATGCAACAAAGAGTCACTCCAAAGTCACTAATAGCGGAGAACAAACGAAGAGATTATGGTAGGGTACGAAACCACCTCAAAGTTATTCTTTCCAATCAATCCGTTGGGCTATTCCTGTAAGTGTCACAAACAGCCCTAGAGTTCGTACTAGAATAACACCTTAAGACACAAATCAACCAAAACCCTAATGTCACCTAGATACTCCAATGTCACCTCAAGTATCCGTGGGTATGATTATACGATATGCGTCACACAATCTCAGATTCATCTATTCAACCAACACATAGAACCTCAAAGAGTGCCCCAAAGTTTCTACCGGAGAATCACGACGAAAAAGTGTGCCAACCCCTATGCATAGGTTCATGGGCGGAACCCGCAAGTTGGTCAGCAAAACATACATCAAGTGAATCACGTGATATCCCATTGTCACCACAGATATCCACGGCAAGACATACATCAAGTGTTCTCAATTCTTTAAAGACTCAATCCGATAAGATTACTTCAAAGGGGAAACTCAGTTCATTACAAGAGAGTAGAGGGGGGAAGAAACATCATAGGATCCAAATATAATAGCAAAGCTCGTGATACATCAAGATCGTATCATCTCAAGAACACGAGAGAGATAGATCAAACACATAGCTACTAGTACATACCCTCAGCCCCGAGGGAGAACTACTCCCTCATCATCATGGAGAGCACCGGGATGATGAAGATGTCCACCGGAGAAGGATTGCCCCCTCCGGCAGGGTGCCGGAACGGGTCTAGATTGGTTTTCGGTGGCTACAGAGGCTTCTGGCGGCGGAACTCCCAATCTATTGTGCTCACGGATGTTTTTAGGGTATACGGAGATATATAGGCGGAAGAAGTACATCAGGGGGGGGCACGAGGGGCTCACGAGGGTGGAGGGCGCGCCCAAGGGGGTGGGCGCGCCCCCCTGCCTCGTGACCTCCTCGCAGATCCCCCGACGTGCACTCCAAGTCTTCTGGGCTTCTTTCCTTCCAAAAATGAGTTCCGTGAAGTTTTAGGTCAATTGGACTCCGTTTGGTTTTCCTTTTCTTCGAAACCCTAAAATAGGGTAAAAACAGAAACTGGCACTGGGCTCTGGGTTAATAGGTTAGTCCCAAAAATGATATAAAAGTGTATAATAAAGCCCATAAACAGTCAAAACAGTAAATAATATAGCATGGAGCAATCAAAAATTATAGATACGTTGGAGACGTATCAGATACTGATGGAAATATGCCCTAGAGGCAATAATAAAATGGTTATTATTATATTTCATAAATCACGATAAAGGTTTATTATTCATGCTAGAATTGTATTGATAAGAAACTTAAATACATGTGTGGATACATAAACAAATACCATGTCCCTAGTGAGCCCCTACTAGACTAGCTCGTTGATCAAAGATGGTTAAGGTTTCCTAACCATAGACATGAGTTGTCATTTGATAATGGGATCACATCATTAGGAAAATGATGTGATGGACAAGACCCATCCGTTAGCTTAGCATATTGATCGTTCAGTTTACTGCTATTGCTTTCTTAATGTCAAATACATATTCCTTCGACTATGAAATTATGCAACTCCCGGATACCGGAGGAATACTTTGTGTGCTATCAAACATCACAACGTAATTGGGTGATCATAAAGATGCTCTACAGGTATCTCCAAAGGTGTTTGTTGAGTTGGCATAGATCGATATTAGGATTTGTCACTTTGAGTATCGGAGAGGTATCTCTAGGCCCTCTCGGTAATACACGTCATAAGAAGCCTTGCAAGCAAAGTGACTGATGAGTTAGTTGCAAGATCATGTATTATGAAACGAGTAAAGAGACTTGTCAGTAACGAGATTGAACTAGGTATGAAGATACCGACAATTGAATCTCGGGCAAGCAACATACCGATGGACAAAGGGAATTACGTATGTTGTCATAAGGTTTGACCGATAAAGATCTTAATAGAATATGTAGGAACCAATATGGGCATCTAGGTTCCGCTATTGTTTATTGAGCGGAGAGGTGTCTTGGTCATGTCTACATAGTTCTCGAACCCGTAGGGTCCGCACGCTTAATGTTCGTTGACGATATAGTTTTATATGAGTTATGTGAATTGGTGACGGAATGTTTGTTCAGAGTCCCGGATGAGATCACCGACATGACGAGTAGCTTCGAAATGGTCCGGAGGTAAAGATTGATATATGATACGTCTCCATCGTATCTACTTTTCCAAACACTTTTGCCCTTGTTTTGGACTCTAACTTGCATGATTTGAATGGAACTAACCCGGACTGACGTTGTTTTCAGCAGAATTGCTATGGTGTTATTTATGTGCAGAAACAAACATTCTCGGAATGACCTGAAACTTCACGGAGCAACTTTTCGGAAAATATAAAAAATCCTTGCAAAAGATGAAGGCCAGGGGGCCCACCACCTGTCCACGAGGGTGGGGGCGCGCCTTCCCCCCTAGGGTGCGCCCCCTACCTCATGGGCCCCCGGGAGCTCCTCCGACTCCAACTCCAACTCTATATATTATGTTTCGGGAAGAAAAAAATCAGAGAGAAGGATTCATCGTGTTTTACGATACGGAGCCGCCGCCAAGCCCTAAAACCTCTCGGGAGGGCTGATCTGGAGTTCGTTCGGGGTTCCGGAGAGGGGAATCCGTCGCCATCATCATCATCAACCATCCTCCATCACCAATTTCATGATGCTCACCGTCGTGCATGAGTAATTCCATCGTAGGCTTGCTGGACGGTGATGGGTTGGATGAGATTTATCATGTAATCGAGTTAGTTTTGTTAGGGTTTGATCCCTAGTATTCACTATGTTCTGAGATTAATGTTTCTATGACTTTGCTATGCTTAATGCTTGTCACTAGGGCCCGAGTGCCATGATTTCAGATCTGAACCTATTATGTTTTTATCAATATATGAGAGTTCTTGATCCTATCTTGCAAGTCTATAGTCACCTATTATGTGTTATGATCCGTTAACCCCGAGGTGACAATAATCGGGACCACTCCCGGTGATGACTATAGTTTGAGGAGTTCATGTATTCACTATGTGCTAATGCTTTGTTCCGGTACTCTATTAAAAGGATTCCTTAATATCCCTTAGTTTCCATTAGGACCCCGCTGCCATGGGAGGGTAGGACAAAAGATGTCATGCAAGTTCTTTTCCATAAGCATGTATGACTATATTCGGAATACATGCCTACATTACATTGATGAACTGGAGCTAGTTCTGTGTCACCCTAGGTTATGATTGCTACATGATGAACCACATCCGGCATAATTCTCCTTCACTGATCCATTGCCTACGAGCTTTCCATATATTGTTCTTCACTTATTTACTTTTCCGTTGCTATTGCTATCATCACTACAAAATAGCAAAAACATTACTTTTACTATTGTCACCTTTTGCTACCGTTACCACTACTATCATATTACTTTGCTACTAAACACTTTGTTGCAGATATTAAGTTTCCAGGTGTGGTTGAATTGACAACTCAGCTGCTAATACTTGAGAATATTCTTTGGCTCCCCTTGTGTCGAATCAATAAATTTGGGTTGAATACTCTACCCTCGAAAACTGTTGCGATCCCCTATACTTGTGTGTTATCAACACTATTTTCTGGCGTCGTTGCTAGGGAGCATAGCTCTATTCTTTGAGTCATTTGGGATATATATCTTCTTATCATTATGAAGAACTTGAGAGATCCAAAAACCAAGATCTATCCCTCAACTACGAGGGGAGGTAAGGAACTGCCATCTAGCTCTGCACTTGATTCACCTTCTGTTTTGAGTAAGCTTGCGACACCTAAACCTGCTTCTGCTATTCGTTCCGATATGTCGCATGTTATTGATGATGCCACTTCTGCTATACATGATACTTATGATGAAACTACTTCTATGCTTGATACTACTGTGCCACTTGGTGAATTCCTTGATGAACAACTTGCTAGGGTTAGAGAGAATGAAAATATTGAATTTGATAATACTGATGAAAGTGATGATGAAGAATCACTTGTTATTCCTGAGGGTTATGTTTTTGATCAAGAAGCTTCTTTAGCTATTTTAGCTTGCAAAGATAGATATGAACTTAAGAGGTTATTAGCTAAATGGAATAAACAATCTCTAAATGCTAGAATGAAACCTGACCCTGCTTTTGCTACTTCACCTATCTGTGTTACTGATAAGGATTATGAATTCTCTATTGATCCTGATATAATTACTTTGGTTGAATCTGATCCTTTTCATGGCTATGAATCTGAAACTGTTGTGGCACATCTTACTAAATTAAATGATATAGCCACCCTGTTCACTAATGATGAGATAACTCATTACTTTTATATCCTTAAAATATTTCCGTTCTCATTAAAGGGTGATGCTAAGATATGGTTTAACTCTCTTGATCTTGGTTGTGTGCGTAGTCCCCGGGATATGATTTATTACTTCTCTGCTAAATATTTCCCTGCTCATAAGAAACAATTTGCTTTAAGGGATATATATAATTTTGCGCAAATTGAAGAAGAGAGTCTCCCACAAGCTTGGGGGAGGCTTCTCCAATTACTTAATGCTTTGCATGATCATCCTCTTAAGAAAAATGAAATACTTGATATCTTTTATAATGGACTAATCGATGCCTCCAGAGATTACCTGGATAGTTGTGCTGGTTCTGTTTTCAGGGAAAGAACGCCGGATGAAGCTGAAATTCTATTGAATAATATGTTGGCAAATGAAAATAATTGGACACCTCCTGAGCCTATTCCTAAACCAACTCCGAAGAAGAGGGGTATTCTATTTCTTAGTCCTGAAGATATGCAAGAGGCAAAGAAATCTATGAAAGAAAAAGGTATTAAAGCTGAAGATGTTAAGAATTTACCTCCTATTGAAGAAATACATGGTCTTAATTTACCGCCTGTTGAAGAAATATATGATCCTAATCCACTACCTATTGAAGAAACTCGTGGTCTTGATAACCTGACACAGGTAGTAAAGGTAAATTATCTCTATAGATATGATAAAGCTGAAATCCCATTTACTAAGTTTGCTAGCCCATGCTTAGATGAGTTTGATAAATTTATGGCTAAGCAAGAAGATTTTAATGCTTATTTTGGTAGACAATTGAAATACAATTCAAATATGCTTGAACACTTGGGTGACTATATGGCTAATGTTAAAGGTGAACTTAAACTTATTAGTAAACATGCTTCTATGGTTACCACTCAAGTAGAGCAAGTACTTAAAGCTCAAAACGATTTTCTCAATGAATTGAATAGTAAGAATAATGATCATGCTGTTAGAGTTATGACTAGAGGTGGTAAAATGACTCAGGAACCTTTGTATCCTGAAGGCCATCCTAAGAGAATTGAGCAAGATTCTCAGAGAAATAATATAGATGCACCTAGTCCTTCTAAAAGGAAGAAAAAGAAAAATGATAGGACTTTGCATGCTTCTAGTGAACCTATTACTGAAACACCTGAGAATCCAAATGATATTTCTATTTCTGATGCTGAAACACAATCTGGTAATGAACCTGAAACTAGTGATAATGTTAATGATAATGTTCATGATGATGCTCAACCTAGTAATGATAATGATATAGAAATTGAACCTGCTGTTGATATTGATAACCCACAATCAAAGAATCAACGTTATAATAAGAAAGACTTTGTTGATAGGAAACATGGTAAAGAAAGAGAACCATGGGTTCAGAAACCCATGCCTTTTCCTCCCAAACCATCCAAGAAAAAGGATGATGAGGATTTTGAGTGCTTTGCTGAAGTGATTAGACCTATATTTTTGCGTATGCGATTAACTGATATGCTCAAAACCAATCCTTATGCTAAGTACATGAAATATATTATTACAAATAAAAGAAAGATACCGAAGCTGAAATTTCCACCATGCTTGCTAATTATACTTTTAAGGGTGGAATACCAAAGAAACTTGGAGATCCAGGAGTACCCACTATACCATGCTCCATTAAAAGAAACTATGTTAAAACTGCTTTATGTGATCTTGGAGCCGGTGTTAGTGTTATGCCTCTCTCTTTATATCGTAGACTTGATATTAATAAGTTGACACCTACTGAAATATCTTTGCAAATGGCTGATAAATCAACTGCTATAGCTGTCGGTATTTGTGAGGATGTGCCTGTTGTAGTTGCAAACATTACTATTTTAACGGACTTTGTTATTCTTGATATTCCCGAGGACGATAGTATGTCTATTATTCTTGGAAGACCCTTTTTGAATACTGCAGGGGTTGTTATTGATAGCACTAAAGGCAATGTCACTTTTCTTGTTAATGGTAATGAGCATACGGTACACTTTCCGAGGAAACAACCTCAAGTTCATAGTATCAACTCTATTGGAAAAATTCCATCGATTATATTTGGAGGTTTTGAATTTCCTCTTCCTACTGTCAAGAAGAAATATGATAGTCTTATTATTGGGGATGTGCATATCCCCGTTGAGGTAACATAGTGTTGTTCGAAATTTCTCTGGTTCCATGTTATTCGGAATGAGTTCGTTAACAAGACTTGATCAACCTTGCTAGTGGATTCCTTTTGATGATCATGAGATGGATGAAACTAGAAGGCACAACTCTCTGTACCCTCCTTTTACTTTCTGTTATTTATATTAAATAAAGTAAAATAATATTTTTCTGTCTGTTATCTGATTATCCGTGCAATATAAAAATACCCCAAAAATAAAAGTTCTCCAAATGCCCTGAAATTTAAATATGATTTTTTCTGGAATATTTGAGAATATTTGGCACTAAGAACACAGCAGGGGGGTCATCCGCCTGGCCACGAGGGTGGAGGGCGCGCCCTACCCCCCTAGGCGCGCCCCCTGCCTCGTGGGCCAATGGTGGCCCTCCTCCACTTATCATTTCACCCATACACTCCTTCTTCCTCCCACAAACACGAATAACCAGCTCAAACCCGAGTCCAAGCTCATTTTGCTGCCATTTTCGATCTCCTTGCTCAAAGCACCTCTCACAAAACTGCTTGGGGAGATTGTTCCTTGGTATGTGACTCCTCCATTGGTCCAATTAGTTTTTGTTCTAGTGCTTTATTCATTGCAAATTTTTGCTGCCTAGGTGACCATGTTCTTGAGCTTGCATGTCAAATTTGTATGGTTCCAAGTAGTATTGATGAATGATATAGGCCCTAGGAACTTGTAGGAGTAGTTGCTATCAATATTATTGAGCTTGGTTTACTTTTATTTTGAAGTTACTAAAAATTTCAGAATTTTTCAGAAAATGATGAAGAGAATTTTGAGGGGCTCATCGAGCCGAAGCTCGAAGGAAAAGGCACAGAAGCCTAAGTATAATCTGCCTCGCACCGCGGAGGTTCTGTCGTGGGTTTGTCACGACAGATGTCCTTGTGAAAGGACTTAGTCGTGGAGCCATCGCTACGGGTTAGCTTAAAGGGGTTAAACCGGACAAGGGGACACGAGGAGTTTTATACTAGTTTTGCCCCTTCAAGGAAGGTAAAAGCCTACGTCTAGTTGTGATTGGTATTGCTAGGGTTTTGAAGGCCAGGGAGCGAATCCGCTTTGTCTGGCTCTCGAGTTGTTGTTTGTCCCTAAACCACTGTCGGGTTGTCCCTTTATATACATAGGTTGACGCCCGCCGAGCTACAGAATCCCGAAGCCGGATCATAAACGTGTCCGGTTCGGTCTCTATCCTTCCTATCTTACAATACAAGTTACATGACTAGGTCGGTTTACATTAACAGGCTTTAACCCGCCTTCGGGCCTTGGGCCTTCGTGAAGCGCCATCATCCTTGCATCTTCATGGGCTTCTAATCTTCAAGGAGTTAACCCAGCTACACAAGGCCGGTTTACCTCCAGTAGTAATATCCCCAACATTAGGCCCCATATTGGTTTGAACTTGTTCATGCCAATCTTCAACACTTAGAAAAATTCCTCCCTCATATCTTCACCTTGATCTTGTAAACCACCGTGACGTCATACTTCACGATGATGATAAACCGCCCTGACGTCATCTATCCGTTGATTCTGAAGATTACCTTCTTTTAATGTATATTCAGCCACCGAGGCGACACCTTTATTAATTTATCCATTTTTGGGCTCCTCGATTCCCGCACTTGCCGTTTTATCGCTTCACCTTATAAATAGGGGCAGAGGACCCCTTTCTTTTCTTTCCGCTATCCTTTCATCCCTTCTTCTTCCTCGCGACGTCTCCGCACCTGTGCGCCGCCGTCATCGCCAAGCCTCGCCTTTGCTTCACCGTCGGCCGCTGCATCGACCTGTTTGCACCAGAGTTCCGTAGCACACCTCCGCTGCTTCCGCGGCCGTAGTAAGTCTTTCCCCCTTCCTTTCTAGATCCATTAGGGTTTCCCTGCTCTTCGCGGTTCTTGAAGTTCATCGGAGCTTTTGGTGCTGTTCTTCCTTCGCTTGTAGATGAATGCTTCGCACTTATCGTATCCCTTGCCGTGGCTAATCTTCTGTTACCACCATAAATCCTTATGCGCAAAAGCTGATGTAGTCCTTCATAAACTGTTTCGGGTCTTACCCTTTTTATGTCAAAATATTTTTGCTTTTCTGTCTTACCTTAGATCTGAAATTTTCATATGTCTCTGTGAAATCTGTTTCTCCTCACTCCAACATAGGCGGTTTAACCTTGTATAAGCAATCTATACCATTAGCCCTCTGATAAACTGGAGGAGCCTTTTACCTTCATAGTTATACTCCGGTTTCATAGTGTCTGAGTACTCCTATCCTGGTATTACCTTTTATCCCTTATTGCATTGGTCTCCGGTTTATGCCATTTCGCATATCAGTATGTTTCTTACTCCATTGTATCTTGCATATCATCATGAGTGATTTATAAACCGACCTTTCATTTTTAGCTTGTTTGTTTCGCAATGGCCAAAGAATTCACTGCTTGCAACTGGGCTCGTTCATCAGTTGAATGAGATGGTCAGCATCGGCTCCCTGCCTAAGAAAACTGAAATTAAATGGAGAGTTCTAGGAACAGAAAATCCTCCAACCCCAAGGCAGGGTGAGGTGGTGGTTTTTGTTGACCACATAAGCCGTGGCTTCAAACTGCCAGGGTCGAAGTTTTACCGGGATGTGCTTGCCAATTTCCAACTCCATCCCCAAGACATTGGGCCCAATTCAGTATCCAACCTATGTAACTTCCAGGTCTTCTGTGAAGCGTACTTACAGGAAGAACCAACTGCAGAACTGTTCCGGGACTTCTTTCACTTAAACCGGCGCACAGAGTTTGTAAATGGCCCGAACACTGAACTTGGTGGTGTCTCGATTCAAAAGCGGAAAGAAGTTGAGTTTTCTCATGCCAAACATCACAGCCACCCAAAGGAATGGAACCAAACTTGGTTTTATTGCAGAGACACTTCTCCTGAAGATGAAAATTGCCTTCCAGGCTTTCGTGACCACCGCCTTTCCAACACCCATCCGATGCCGCAATGCTTAAGCTCTGCCGAAAGGGCGAAATATGCCCCTCAACTCGCCAAACTCCGAGCCTTTATGGCCAATGGTTTAACATGTGTGGATTTCGTGCGCTGTTGGATATCTTGGAGCATCTTGCCTCTAAGTCGGCGTCCCGGTTTAATGTGTGAGTATACCGGTGAGGTTGATGACCCTCAACGCCATTGCAATCTTCAACTATCTGATGAAGAAGTCACTGAAGGTGTAAAAAAGATTCTGAATGAATCGGAACTGGTCTATAGCCAAACCGGTTTGAGTCCCTTCTATGCCAAGAACAAACCGCCTGCTGTAAGCATTATACTTCTTTTTTATCTCTAATATTTTCATTTTGTGCAACCTGCAATCCTTCTTCTGTGTATGTATGTATAGGATGATGACCCCTTCTGGAAACGGAAAACCGTAGAAAAAGCGGTAAAACCAACTGTGGACAAAGCGGTCAAACCATCTCGCCCCAAAACCAAAGCCGTCAAACGGACGTCAAAACGGAAAACGGCTGACCGGATCAACATGGAGCTTGATGACGACACTGATGATCCGGAAGTTGAGGCAGAACTTGACTCACTTGGCTCTCTTTTCATGCATCTCATTAACAATGATATTCCTCAGGAGGACGTAGAAGGCAGTCAAGCTGATGAGGTAGAGGTAATTACCCTTTCCTCCGGTTCAGACTCTATGCCAACACAAAAAACCCGCCAAGCAGTCCGGAAAGTAAGCTTTTCTCATCCTCTTGCTCACTTGGATCCAACATTTATTTTGAAGACTCAGCAGCATGAAGCTCGCCGGACAACCCGGCACAGTGGCCAACAGGTCACTTCAGCCGGTTTACCTGATACCCCAGTTCGGAAGCGCCGGTCTGAGGTCTCCCCTTCTCCTGACCATTCTTACCCCAAGGCAAGTTATTTCAGACAACCTCTTAATCCATCTGATTCAAATTATCAGGTGACACCTCCCTCATCATCTGGCGAGTCAATAGCAACTCAACTCCCTCCTTTGAAAAATGTGGCCGGGTAAGTTGTAAAACCTTTTCCTTTAATGCATCATAGAACTTGAATAAGATATTAATCCTTTTATATTTTGTTTGCAGGGCCAAAGCCAGACCCAACAAGAAAGCTCGGGTCACCAATCCGCCCGAAGATCTGGCCACTTTTGAAGAAGAACCCAGACGTGAACCGGAACAAACTTGTGAACCGGAGGGCCTTCATCCTGAAGCTGCCTCTGGTGAACCGCCCCTTCAAGGCCAAAACACCGATGAAACAACTGACGCTGAACCTGCTGCACCTGACGTTGAACCGGCAGAGCCAAACCGGGCTAGTCCAGTGAGAAATGCTGATACTCCATTATCACCAGCCAAACATACTGAAGGTCAAGGAGACGATGTTATCATTACTGGAATGGGCCATAGCTCTCCTGGCCATCCCGTCATCTTGGCCCAACATAGTGCCAAAGAAGAGCAAGCTGCTAAGGAAAAAGGCAAGTTGAGCAGCGATTTATAAAGCTATGCTCATTTCAACACTGAAGAGCTTCACTCTGGCTTCTTGAACCGTCTGCACTCAAACCGGGACTATGAAGCCGGTTTGGTGAACTTGATGAAAGAGCGATATGAGGTAAATTCGTCTCCCTTTGTTTATTGATTCATAGCTGAGACAGTAGCCCAAGTAGCTCCCAAGGGCCGTTTTATGATGTTAATCATAAACCGGGTCTTTGTAACCAAGACTCATCTTTTAACAATTAGATAACCTTGTGTAGCATAGCCCCCAAAGGCCGGTTTAACTAGGCAAGTTAATCCGGGTTTTAATCCATGCATCCACTTTAGAACAGACGCACATTAGCCCCCAAGTGTCCATGATAATGCTTGTATTGTTCTGGAGACTTGTATAAAATGCAGCACTTTAGAGCGAACAAGCATTAGCCCCCAAGTATGAAGTGAATAACTTGTTATAGGCTTTGTACTTAGAACATATATAACTTGTTGCTTAATATGCCTTCAATTTGCAGGCTGAATTGAGAAGCAAAGATGCTCGAAACTCTGACTTGCAAGAAAATGTGAAGTCACAACAAGCAGAGGTTGCAAAAGCCAAAGAGGAGCTGACCCAAGCCCTGGCCGTAATGGAGAGGATGAAGGAATCTTTCAACAAGGATCGGGCTAACTGGGAAACCGAAAAATCCGGTTTAACCAAAAGAGCTGAAGACGCCGAGGCAGCCCTGAAACCAATTGTAGATGAACTAGCTGGTTTGAAACGCCAAATCAATGCTATGACTTCCGCTATCTTTGGTAAGTGTCTACTTATGTGTTTTGCGCAAGTCAATGAACCTTATCACTGACCAGAATGTTGATAAAAATCTTTGGCAGGCACTCGGATCACTCATCTTGGCACAGACATGCGGATGAAGCTCAAAGCGGCATATACATTGGTTGAACAGCTGTACTCTGGGTCTCAGCGGGCTATTTGCGCGGCAGCTTACAACAAACCGGCCCCAACTTTGATTAAAGAAACACTTGAGAAGTTGGCCATGTTACCAGCCCGTATTACCGAATTGAAGAGGGCAGCTGCCAGGTCCGGAGCTTTAACCGCACTTATTCGAGCCAAAGCCTGGATTCCAGACCTTGAAGCAGATGATATCATTAAAGGATACCCAGGTGTGAAGGAAGACGGATCAAACTTTGATAATGATGACCTCCGGTGGCTGACCAAACAAATGCGGCCAGTAGCCAGCAAACTGGCCGATGATACAGATTTGTCCCATTTTCAACCGGTTTATGACGCTGAAGGGAAAACACAGCCGGCCGACATCCATGAAGTTGAAGAACTTGTGCCTCCGATTCGTAAGCACACTTATGCTCCTGATATTAACTCCTCCAATCTTATCCATGAGGAAGCAGTATTTCAAGCTTTAACTAGAATCAATTGGTCGACGGTTGATTTCCAGCGTCTCGGGAGGGATGAAGAAGTGCCCACACCAACTGACCCTCAACCATCAAACCGTCCAGACGAAATGTCCTAAACCGGTCGCCGGTTTACTGGCCACTGTGTGCCGATCTTGTGAAAAACAATTATGCCATTGGAGCCGCTTTGAAAACTTCTTGTAATAGGATAGCCAAAACTCCGTTATTTGCCATGCCATCGAGCATGTTCTGTAATGCCTCATGACAACTTGTGCCACCTTTTGGGATATATTTATGCATAACCCATGATGAATTGTGTTCCTGGGTACAACAACTTAAAAGCATCTAGCGGTTTACCGCTAGACGGGTCATAATATCCAGGAAGTGTACAATTACATAGATGAAATAATCGAAGTGTCTGTACAAAAAGCAATATGCATAACATACCTCATTGGTTGACCAACAGTGTATACGACAAAGGTGTTAATACCAATCCGGAATGTTGATAACCCCATCTTTGTAATGCCAGTCTATATATTAAACCGGACCGGGATAACTACTGGGTTTTCTTTATAACACTGGTGATTTAGTCAAACCAGGCTGGGTCAATAAACACCGGTTTATAACTGATCATGTGCCAACAACTTGTAGTTGAAAAGCAAGCCGGGTCAAAGACACCGGATT
Organism: Triticum urartu; assembly: GCF_056163025.1. NCBI lineage: Eukaryota > Viridiplantae > Streptophyta > Magnoliopsida > Poales > Poaceae > Triticum > Triticum urartu. The sequence goes on along the minus strand of NC_141874.1, from coordinate 392,438,405 downwards.
ATCAAAAGAAACTTATGAACTTAAACAAATAAAACTCAAAAAGAAAAATATGCAAGGCTTTTTACGAGATGCCAGGCTCCAAATCGAGGCTTTTCATGGGCTGCCAGGCCTCTGAGTTAAACCATTTAACAAAGCCTTTTAAGATGGGCCTCCAATTAACCAATCATCGTTTAACTTTGACAAGTTCAGGGTCTATAAAAGATTGACATGTCAAACGTTCGATGGGTCATACCAGGATTACCTGGACATGAGTGGCTTACTTGATGAAGGTAGGTTAACCCGGGTTTTTAGGTGAATACACCAGGCTTCCAAGCCATGGCTTGATAGCCAATTACAAGGGTCCTTTCAAACTCTTTGTTGCTTTGCAAAAAGAGCCCCCAAGTAACTTTGTGAGCTGTGCTCAGTGTGTGCCCATGTTTGAGTCTGTGCTTTTGTGCAACACTCTCTTTGGCTCCACATATTTTTCTTTTGTGGCCTAAATGCCTATCAAGAGGTGTAGCTATGGTGTGATAACAACCAAGCCCCCTAGTGATATCCCTTCGTGGTTTCAAAACCGATCAAGAGGTGTAGCTGTAGTTCAAATATGACTAAGCCCCCTAGTGATTTTCTTTATATCCGTGCAGCTGCTAAGACCGGATTAACAAAAACTCCGCTTTGTCAGTTAACTTGTATAAGCACACACAGGATATAAAAAGAACAGATACCCCTCTTATAACAGAGGCTCCAGTTTATTATATGATATATACACTATCATAAATATGTACAGATGAAGAGCCTATGGCTTCAAGTATAGTAAGGCCAAAGGAGAGCTATGTTCCATGGCCGCTTGGTCTCCTCCTCCGATTGATGTGAGTCTTTATGCTCTCGAACATCAATGAGGTAGTAAGACCCGTTGTGCAGGTTTTTGCTGACCACGAAGGGTCCTTCCCAAGGTGGGGATAACTTGTGCATATCAGTCTGATCCTGGATGAGCCAGAGCACCAAATCGCCTTCTTGAAAGGTTCTGGTTTTAACCCGGCGGCTATGATAACGTCGGAGATCTTGTTGATAAATCGCCGATCGTGCTGCTGCCAGATCATGCTCTTCATCCAACAGGTCCAGAGAATCTTGACGTGCCTTCTCATTGTTAGCTTCAACATAAGCCATCACACGGGGCGAGTCGTGACGGATGTCACTAGGAAGAACTGCCTCCGCTCCATAGACCATGAAGAAAGGTGTGTAACCCGTAGACCTATTGGGTGTGGTGTTGATGCTCCATAACACAGAAGGTAGCTCCTCAACCCAACAACCCGGTGTCCGCTTTAAGGGAACCATAAGCCTGGGTTTGATACCCCGTAGAATTTCTTGATTTGCCCTCTCTGCTTGACCATTAGACTGGGGGTGAGCCACCGATGCTAGATCGAGCCGGATGTGCTCACGTTGACAAAATTATTCCATCTCCCCCTTTGATAGGTTAGTACCATTATCCGTTATAATGCTGTGTGGAAAACCAAACCGGAATATCACCTTTTTGATGAATTGAACCGCCGTAGCTGGATCACACTTGCTGACTGGCTCTGCCTCCACCCATTTGGTGAATTTATCAACTGCTACTAACAGGTGGGTCTTTTTGTCCTTGGATCGCTTGAAGGGTCCAACCATATCAAGCCCCCAAGTCGCAAATGGCCATGTAATTGGAATCATCCGCAACTCTTGAGCCGGAATGTGCGCACGGCGTGCGAATTTTTGACACCCATCACATCTCTTGACTAAATCTTCCGCATCAGCATGCGCCGTCAACCAGTAAAAACCATGGCGAAAAGCTTTAGCAACCAAAGACTTTGAACCGGCGTGGTGACCATAGTCCCCTTCATGGATTTCTCGCAAAATCTCACAACCTTCTTGAGGAGAAACACAACGTTGAATTGCTCCTGAAACGCTGTAGCGATGTAACTCCCCGTTGAGTATGGTCATGGACTTGGAACGTCGGATTATCTGTCGGGCCAATGTTTCATCGTCTGGTAACTCGCCCTGGTTCATGTAAGCCAGATATGGGATTGTCCAATCCGGTATGGCATGCAGAGCTGCCACCAACTGAGCCTCTGGATCAGGAATAGCCAAATCTTCTTCGGTTGGCATCTTGACTGACGGATTATGCAATACGTCAAGAAAGACAATGGGTGGGACCGGTTTACGCTGGGAACCAAGACGACTTAAAGCGTCCGCCGCTTCATTCTTCCGCCGGTCTATATGGTCCACCTGATAACCCTTAAAGTGACCAGCCACTGTGTCCACCTCTCGCCGATATGCAGCCATGAGTGGGTCCTTAGAATCCCAAGTGCCAGACACCTGTTGAGCCACTAGATCTGAATCGCTGAAGCACTTAACCCGGCTTAAATTCATCTCCTTAGCCATCCGAAGACCATGGAGCAAAGCCTTATATTCAGCTGCATTGTTAGTACAAGGGAATATTAAACGGAGGACATAACAAAACTTGTCACCTCGTGGGGAAGTTAGTATGACTCCAGCCCCCGAGCCCTCCAACTGTCTGGACCCATCAAAATGAATAGTCCAATATGTATTATCTAGTTTTTCTTCAGGTGCCTGTAACTCTGTCCAATCATTGATGAAGTCCACGAGTGCCTGGGATTTGATCACTGTGCGGGGTATATATTTGAGCCCATGAGGTCCAAGCTCAATAGCCCACTTGGCAATCCGGCCAGTTGCCTCTCTGTTTTGAATGATATCTCCCAGAGGAGCTGAACTAACCACTGTGATGGGATGGCCCTGAAAGTAATGTTTAAGCTTCCAGCTTGCCATAAACACTCCATACACCAGCTTCTGCCAATGCGGATACCTCTGCTTTGACTCAACGAGCACCTCACTGATATAATAAACCGGCCACTGAACCGGATATTCCTTGCCAAGCTCCTTGCGCTCTACCACAATAGCTACACTAACAACCCAGGCATTAGCAGCCACATACAGCAATAACGATGCTTTCTCGATCGGCGCTGCAAGCATGGGTGGTTCAGCTAACTGCCTCTTCAGATCCTTGAATGCTTTATCAGCTGCCTCACTCCAGAAAAAGTTATCTGTTTTCTTGAGCATCTGATATAAAGGGATGGCCTTCTCTCCAAGGAGACTGGTAAACCGGCTCAAGGCTGTTATCCGGTCGGCCAGACGTTGAACGTCATTAATGCACGCCGGTTTAGCCAAAGATGTAATTGTTGAAATCTTTTCCGGATTAGCCTCAATGCCTCTATTTGATACCAGAAAACCCAAGAGCTTGCCCGCCGGGACACCAAAGACACACTTCTCCGGATTGAGCATCATCTTGTAAACCCGGAGATTGTCAAAGGTTTCTCTCAAATCATCTATCAATGTCTCCTCCTTTATGGATTTTATCACAATATCATCCACATATGCATGAACATTGCGCCCAATTTTCTTATGAAGGCAATTCTGAACACAACGCTGGTAAGTTGCCTGGGCACTCTTGAGTCCAAAGGGCATGGAAACATAGCAGAAGGCTCCAAAGGGAGTTATGAAAGCTGTCTTCTCCTGGTCCTTAACTGCCATCTTGATCTGATGATAACCAGAATAAGCATCCAGAAAACACAAACGGTCACAACCTGCCGTCACATCAATTATTTGATCAATGCGAGGGAGAGCAAAGGGGTCTGCAGGGCAAGCTTTGTTTAAATCTGTGTAATCCACACACATACGCCAAGTGCCGTTTTTCTTAAGAACCAGCACCGGATTAGCCAGCCACTCTGGATGAAAGACCTCTACAATAAACCCTGCGGCCAACAAACGGGCTACCTCTTCACCAATAGCCTTACGCCTTTCTTCATTGAAGCGGCGGAGAAACTGCCGGACCGGTTTAAACTTAGGATCAATGTTGAGTGTGTGCTCAGCGAGTTCCCTCGGTACACCTGGCATGTCAGAAGGTTTCCATGCAAAGATGTCCCGATTCTCACGGATGAACTCGATGAGCGCGCTTTCCTATTTGGGATCCAGGTTAGCGCTAATGCTGAACTGTTTGGATGAATCGCCAGGAACAAAGTCAACCATCTTAGTATCTGTGGCCGATTTAAACTTCAATCCGGATCATGTTCCCTAGTTGGCTTTTTCAAAGAAGTCATGTCTGCCGGATCAACTTGCTCCTTATAGAATTTCAACTCCTCCGTGGCACAAACTGACTCAGCATAAGCCGCATCACCTTCCTCACATTCCAAAGCAATCTTTCTGCTTCCATGTACTATGATAGTCCCCTTATGACCTGGCATTTTAAGCTGTAAATAAACATAACATGGACTTGCCATGAATTTAGCATAAGCTGGTCGCCCAAACAAGGCGTGGTATGGACTTCTGATTTTTACCACTTCAAACGTCAATGTTTCTGACCTTGAATCATAATCATCGCCAAAAGCCACCTCTAAGGCTATCTTGCCAACAGGATATGCAGACTTACCAGGAACCACACCATGAAAAACGGTATTTGACAGTTTAAGATTCTTATCTGTCAACCCCATATAGCGGAATGTAGCATAATATAGAATGTTGATACTACTTCCCCCATCCATGAGCACTTTAGTAAACTTGTATCCCCCAACTTGAGGGGCTACCACCAGGGCCAAATGACCCAGATTGTCAACCCGGGGTGGGTGATCCTCTCTACTCCACAAAATGGGTTGCTCAGACCAGCGCAAATATTGAGGCACCGCCGGTTCCACAGAGTTTATCGCCCTCTTGTGAAGCTTTGGATCACGCTTACACAAACTAGTAGTGAAGACATGATATTGCCCACTATTTAGCTGCTTGGGATTGCTCTGGTAACCCGACTGCTGTTGTTGCTGCTGATTCCCCCGATGGTTGTATCCTCCCTGGTTGCCTTGGTGCCCTTGATTGATGTGTCCGGTTTGGTTGCCTTGAAACCCTAAACCGGAACCGCCACCTCCGTAACCCAGCCCGTGGAAACCACCTCCTGAACCGCCGGACGGGCCATTATCATACTGGAACATATTGGAATTCTTGAAATCCCGCATGATATAACAGTACTTCCAAAGATGCAATGCTGGCTTCTCCTTTGATCCATGCTTTGGACAAGGCTGATTTAATAGGCGCTCTAAATTGGGGCCTGAACCTCCACCCCTCTGGGGCTGCTTGCCCTTACGGCGCTGGGCATTCTCCTGAGCATTGGTGTTAGCAACAAAGTCCAAGCTGATGTCGGCCTTGCGCTTACCGTTGTTCCCATGGCCTGCCGGATTATGCTGCTGACCCTTGGCGTTGCCGTTCTTTTTCCCTTTCCCCGGTTTGTCCTCCTCTGAATCCGGGTCCTTGGTATTATCTGAATCGGCGTACTTAACCAAAGCGGCCATGAGCGTTGACATATCATTGCAGTGATGTTTGAGCCTTCCTAATTTCTGTTTGAGCGGTAGGAAACGGCAATTGCCCTCTAATGTTAACACTGCGGTGTCTGCATTGATACAATCTGATAAGTGCAAAATTGCTGAGACCCGTTTGACCCAATGTGTCGTGGACTCCCCTTCCTCTTGGACACAAGCGGCCAGATCCACGATTGACATTGGCTGCTTACAAGTATCTTTGAAGTTTTGGATAAACCAGTGCTTCAATTCAGCCCATGATCCAATAGAGTTAGTTGGTAAGCTCTTCAACC